>NW_028227392.1:270961-311342 GCF_978045245.1 Mus caroli | reverse complement strand
AATGCACAGTGTAGTATATTGTATATGAGTGAGTTGCACTGAAAAACTTAGAATTTACTGAAAAACCCGCATTAGACGAAATGCACAGTGTAGTATATTGTATATGAGTGAGTTGCACTGAAAAACTTAGAATTTACTGAAAAACCCGCATTAGACGAAATGCACAGTGTAGTACATTGTATATGAGTGAGTTGCACTGAAAAACTTAGAATTTATTAAAAAACCCGCATTAGACGAAATGCACAGTGTAGTACATTGTATATGAGTGAGTTGCACTGAAAAACTTAGAATTTACTGAAAAACCCGCATTAGACGAAATGCACAGTGTAGTATATTGTATATGAGTGAGTTGCACTGAAAAACTTAGAATTTATTGAAAAACCCGCATTAGACGAAATGCACAGTGTAGTACATTGTATATGAGTGAGTTGCACTGAAAAACTTAGAATTTACTGAAAACCAGCATTAGACGAAATGCTCAGTGTAGTACATTGTATATGAGTGAGTTGCACTGAAAATCTTAGAATTTACTGAAAAACCCGCATTAGACGAAATGCACAGTGTAGTACATTGTATATGACTGAGTTGCACTGAAAATCTTAGAATTTACTGAAAAACCCGCATTAGACGAAATGCCACAGTGTAGTACATTGTATATGAGTGAGTTGCACTGAAAAACTTAGAATTTACTGAAAAACCCGCATTAGACGAAATCCACAGTGTAGTACATTGTATATGAGTGAGTTGCACGGAAAAACTTAGAATTTACTGAAAAACCCGCATTAGACGAAATCCACAGTGTAGTACATTGTATATGAGTGAGTTGCACGGAAAAACTTAGAATTTACTGAAAAACCCGCATTAGACGAAATCCACAGTGTAGTACATTGTATATGAGTGAGTTGCACTGAAAAACTTAGAATTTACTGAAAAACCCGCATTAGACGAAATGTACAGTGTAGTACATAGTATATGAGTGAGTTGCACTGAAAAACTTAGAATTTACTGAAAAACCCGCATTAGACGAAATGCACAGTGTAGTACATTGTATATGAGTGAGTTGCACTGAAAAACTTAGAATTTACTGAAAAACCCGCATTAGACGAAATGCACAGTGTAGTACATTGTATATGAGTGAGTTGCACTGAAAAACTTAGAATTTACTGAAAAACCCGCATTAGACGAAATCCACAGTGTAGTACATTGTATATGAGTGAGTTGCACTGAAAAACTTAGAATTTACTGAAAAACCCGCATTAGACGAAATGCACAGTGTAGTACATTGTATATGAGTGAGTTGCACTGAAAAACTTAGAATTTACTGAAAAACCCGCATTAGAAGAAATCCACAGTGTAGTACATTGTATATGAGTGAGTTGCACTGAAAAACTTAGAATTTACTGAAAAACCCGCATTAGAAGAAATCCACAGTGTAGTACATTGTATATGAGTGAGTTGCACTGAAAAACTTAGAATTTACTGAAAAACCCGCATTAGACGAAATGCACAGTGTAGTATATTGTATATGAGTGAGTTGCACTGAAAAACTTAGAATTTACTGAAAAACCCGCATTAGACGAAATGCACAGTGTAGTATATTGTATATGAGTGAGTTGCACTGAAAAACTTAGAATTTATTGAAAAACCCGCATTAGACGAAATGCACAGTGTAGTACATTGTATATGAGTGAGTTGCACTGAAAAACTTAGAATTTACTGAAAAACCCGCATTAGACAAAATGCACAGTGTAGTATATTGTATATGAGTGAGTTGCACTGAAAAACTTAGAATTTACTGAAAAACCCGCATTAGACGAAATGCACAGTGTAGTATATTGTATATGAGTGAGTTGCACTGAAATACTTAGAATTTATTGAAAAACCCGCATTAGACGAAATGCACAGTGTAGTACATTGTATATGAGTGAGTTGCACTGAAAAACTTAGAATTTACTGAAAACCCGCATTAGACGAAATGCTCAGTGTAGTACATTGTATATGAGTGAGTTGCACTGAAAATCTTAGAATTTACTGAAAAACCCGCATTAGACGAAATGCAAAGTGTAGTACATTGTATATGACTGAGTTGCACTGAAAATCTTAGAATTTACTGAAAAACCCGCATTAGACGAAATGCACAGTGTAGTACATTGTATATGAGTGAGTTGCACTGAAAAAGTTAGAATTTACTGAAAAACCCGCATTAGACGAAATGCACAGTGTAGTACATTGTATATGAGTGAGTTGCACGGAAAAACTTAGAATTTACTGAAAAACCCGCATTAGACGAAATCCACAGTGTAGTACATAGTATATGAGTGAGTTGCACTGAAAAACTTAGAATTTACTGAAAAACCCGCATTAGACGAAATCCACAGTGTAGTACATTGTATATGAGTGAGTTGCACTGAAAAACTTAGAATTTACTGAAAAACCCGCATTAGACGAAATGCACAGTGTAGTACATTGTATATGAGTGAGTTGCACTGAAAAACTTAGAATTTATTGAAAAACCCGCATTAGACGAAATGCACAGTGTAGTACATTGTATATGAGTGAGTTGCACTGAAAAACTTAGAATTTACTGAAAAACACGCATTAGACGAAATGCACAGTGTAGTATATTGTATATGAGTGAGTTGCACTGAAAAACTTAGAATTTATTGAAAAACCCGCATTAGACGAAATGCACAGTGTAGTACATTGTATATGAGTGAGTTGCACTGAAAAACTTAGAATTTACTGAAAACCAGCATTAGACGAAATGCTCAGTGTAGTACATTGTATATGAGTGAGTTGCACTGAAAATCTTAGAATTTACTGAAAAACCCGCATTAGACGAAATGCACAGTGTAGTACATTGTATATGACTGAGTTGCACTGAAAATCTTAGAATTTACTGAAAAACCCGCATTAGACGAAATGCACAGTGTAGTACATTGTATATGAGTGAGTTGCCCTGAAAAACTTAGAATTTACTGAAAAACCCGCATTAGACGAAATCCACAGTGTAGTACATTGTATATGAGTGAGTTGCACGGAAAAACTTAGAATTTACTGAAAAACCCGCATTAGACGAAATCCACAGTGTAGTACATTGTATATGAGTGAGTTGCACGGAAAAACTTAGAATTTACTGAAAAACCCGCATTAGACGAAATCCACAGTGTAGTACATTGTATATGAGTGAGTTGCACTGAAAAACTTAGAATTTACTGAAAAACCCGCATTAGACGAAATGTACAGTGTAGTACATAGTATATGAGTGAGTTGCACTGAAAAACTTAGAATTTACTGAAAAACCCGCATTAGACGAAATGCACAGTGTAGTACATTGTATATGAGTGAGTTGCACTGAAAAACTTAGAATTTACTGAAAAACCCGCATTAGACGAAATGCACAGTGTAGTACATTGTATATGAGTGAGTTGCACTGAAAAACTTAGAATTTACTGAAAAACCCGCATTAGACGAAATCCACAGTGTAGTACATTGTATATGAGTGAGTTGCACTGAAAAACTTAGAATTTACTGAAAAACCCGCATTAGACGAAATGCACAGTGTAGTACATTGTATATGAGTGAGTTGCACTGAAAAACTTAGAATTTACTGAAAAACCCGCATTAGAAGAAATCCACAGTGTAGTACATTGTATATGAGTGAGTTGCACTGAAAAACTTAGAATTTACTGAAAAACCCGCATTAGAAGAAATCCACAGTGTAGTACATTGTATATGAGTGAGTTGCACTGAAAAACTTAGAATTTACTGAAAAACCCGCATTAGACGAAATGCACAGTGTAGTATATTGTATATGAGTGAGTTGCACTGAAAAACTTAGAATTTACTGAAAAACCCGCATTAGACGAAATGCACAGTGTAGTATATTGTATATGAGTGAGTTGCACTGAAAAACTTAGAATTTATTGAAAAACCCGCATTAGACGAAATGCACAGTGTAGTACATTGTATATGAGTGAGTTGCACTGAAAAACTTAGAATTTACTGAAAAACCCGCATTAGACGAAATGCACAGTGTAGTATATTGTATATGAGTGAGTTGCACTGAAAAACTTAGAATTTACTGAAAAACCCGCATTAGACGAAATGCACAGTGTAGTATATTGTATATGAGTGAGTTGCACTGAAATACTTAGAATTTATTGAAAAACCCGCATTAGACGAAATGCACAGTGTAGTACATTGTATATGAGTGAGTTGCACTGAAAAACTTAGAATTTACTGAAAACCCGCATTAGACGAAATGCTCAGTGTAGTACATTGTATATGAGTGAGTTGCACTGAAAATCTTAGAATTTACTGAAAAACCCGCATTAGACGAAATGCAAAGTGTAGTACATTGTATATGACTGAGTTGCACTGAAAATCTTAGAATTTACTGAAAAACCCGCATTAGACGAAATGCACAGTGTAGTACATTGTATATGAGTGAGTTGCACTGAAAAAACTTAGAATTTACTGAAAAACCCGCATTAGACGAAATGCACAGTGTAGTACATTGTATATGAGTGAGTTGCACTGAAAAACTTAGAATTTACTGAAAAACCTGCATTAGACGAAATGCACAGTGTAGTACATTGTATATGAGTGAGTTGCACGGAAAAACTTAGAATTTACTGAAAAACCCGCATTAGACGAAATCCACAGTGTAGTACATTGTATATGAGTGAGTTGCACTGAAAAACTTAGAATTTACTGAAAAACCCGCATTAGACGAAATCCACAGTGTAGTACATTGTATATGAGTGAGTTGCACTGAAAAACTTAGAATTTACTGAAAAACACGCATTAGACGAAATGTACAGTGTAGTACATAGTATACTGAGTGAGTTGCACTGAAAAACTTAGAATTTACTGAAAAACACGCATTAGACGAAATGCACAGTGTAGTACATAGTATATGAGTGAGTTGCACTGAAAAACTTAGAATTTACTGAAAAACCCGCATTAGACGAAATGCACAGTGTAGTACATTGTATATGAGTGAGTTGCACTGAAAAACTTAGAATTTACTGAAAAACCCGCTTTAGACGAAATGTACAGTGTTGTACATAGTATATGAGTGAGTTGCACTGAAAAACTTAGAATTTACTGAAAAACCCGCATTAGACGAAATGCACAGTGTAGTGCATAGTATATGAGTGAGTTGCACTGAAAAACTTAGAATTTACTGAAAAACCCACATTAGACGAAATGCACAGTGTAGTACATTGTATATGAGTGAGTTGCACTGAAAATCTTAGAATTTACTGAAAAACCCGCATTAGACGAAATGCACAGTGTAGTACATTGTATATGACTGAGTTGCACTGAAAATCTTAGAATTTACTGAAAAACCCGCATTAGACGAAATGCACAGTGCAGTACATTGTATATGAGTGAGTTGCACTGAAAAACTTAGAATTTACTGAAAAACCCGCATTAGACGAAATGCACAGTGTAGTACATTGTATATGAGTGAGTTGCACTGAAAAACTTAGAATTTACTGAAAAACCTGCTTTAGACGAAATCCACAGTGTAGTACATTGTATATGAGTGAGTTGCACGGAAAAACTTAGAATTTACTGAAAAACCCGCATTAGACGAAATCCACAGTGTAGTACATTGTATATGAGTGAGTTGCACTGAAAAACTTAGAATTTACTGAAAAACCCGCATTAGACGAAATCCACAGTGTAGTACATTGTATATGAGTGAGTTGCACTGAAAAACTTAGAATTTACTGAAAAACCCGCATTAGACGAAATGTACAGTGTAGTACATAGTATATGAGTGAGTTGCACTGAAAAACTTAGAATTTACTGAAAAACACGCATTAGACGAAATGCACAGTGTAGTACATAGTATATGAGTGAGTTGCACTGAAAAACTTAGAATTTACTGAAAAACCCGCATTAGACGAAATGCACAGTGTAGTACATTGTATATGAGTGAGTTGCACTGAAAAACTTAGAATTTACTGAAAAACCCGCTTTAGACGAAATGTACAGTGTAGTACATAGTATATGAGTGAGTTGCACTGAAAAACTTAGAGTTTACTGAAAAACCCGCATTACACGAAATGCACAGTGTAGTGCATAGTATATGAGTGAGTTGCACTGAAAAACTTAGAATTTACTGAAAAACCCACATTAGACGAAATGCACAGTGTAGTACATTGTATATGAGTGAGTTGCACTGAAAAACTTAGAATTTACTGAAAAACCCGCATTAGACGAAATGCACAGTGTAGTACATTGTATATGTTGAGTTGCACTGAAAAACTTAGAATTTACTGAAAAACCCGCATTAGACGAAATGCACAGTGTAGTATATTGTATATGAGTGAGTTGCACTGAAAAACTTAGAATTTATTGAAAAACCCGCATTAGACGAAATGCACAGTGTAGTACATTGTATATGAGTGAGTTGCACTGAAAATCTTAGAATTTACTGAAAACCCGCATTAGACGAAATGCACAGTGTAGTACATTGTATATGAGTGAGTTGCACTGAAAAACTTAGAATTTACTGAAAAACCCGCATTAGACGAAATCCACAGTGTAGTACATTGTATATGAGTGAGTTGCACTGAAAAACTTAGAATTTACTGAAAAACCCGCATTAGACGAAATCCACAGTGTAGTACATTGTATATGAGTGAGTTGCACTGAAAAACTTAGAATTTACTGAAAAACCCGCATTAGACGAAATCCACAGTGTAGTACATTGTATATGAGTGAGTTGCACTGAAAAAGTTAGAATTTACTGAAAAACCCGCATTAGACGAAATCCACAGTGTAGTACATTGTATATGAGTGAGTTGCACTGAAAAACTTAGAATTTACTGAAAAACCAGCATTAGACGAAATGCACAATGTAGTACATTGTATATGAGTGAGTTGCACTGAAAAACTTAGAATTTACTGATAAACCCGCATTAGACGAAATGTACAGTGTAGTACATAGTATATGAGTGAGTTGCACTGAAAAACTTAGAATTTACTGAAAAACACGCATTAGACGAAATGCACAGTGTAGTACATAGTATATGAGTGAGTTGCACTGAAAAACTTAGAATTTACTGAAAAACCCGCATTAGACGAAATGCACAGTGTAGTACATTGTATATGAGTGAGTTGCACTGAAAAACTTAGAATTTACTGAAAAACCCGCTTTAGACGAAATGTACAGTGTAGTACATAGTATATGAGTGAGTTGCACTGAAAAACTTAGAATTTACTGAAAAACCCGCATTAGACGAAATGCACAGTGTAGTACATAGTATATGAGTGAGTTGCACTGAAAAACTTAGAATTTACTGAAAAACCCGCATTAGACGAAATGCACAGTGTAGTACATTGTATATGAGTGAGTTGCACTGAAAAACTTAGAATTTACTGAAAAACCCGCATTAGACAAAATCCACAGTGTAGTACATTGTATATGAGTGAGTTGCACTGAAAAACTTAGAATTTACTGAAAAACCCGCATTAGACGAAATCCACAGTGTAGTACATTGTATATGAGTGAGTTGCACTGAAAAACTTAGAATTTACTGAAAAACCCGCATTAGACGAAATGCACAGTGTAGTACATTGTATATGAGTGAGTTGCACTGAAAAACTTAGAATTTACTGAAAAACCCGCATTAGAAGAAATCCACAGTGTAGTACATTGTATATGAGTGAGTTGCACTGAAAAACTTAGAATTTACTGAAAAACCCGCATTAGACGAAATGCACAGTGTAGTATATTGTATATGAGTGAGTTGCACTGAAAAACTTAGAATTTACTGAAAAACCCGCATTAGACGAAATGCACAGTGTAGTATATTGTATATGAGTGAGTTGCACTGAAAAACTTAGAATTTACTGAAAAACCCGCATTAGACGAAATGCACAGTGTAGTACATTGTATATGAGTGAGTTGCACTGAAAAACTTAGAATTTATTAAAAAACCCGCATTAGACGAAATGCACAGTGTAGTACATTGTATATGAGTGAGTTGCACTGAAAAACTTAGAATTTACTGAAAAACCCGCATTAGACGAAATGCACAGTGTAGTATATTGTATATGAGTGAGTTGCACTGAAAAACTTAGAATTTATTGAAAAACCCGCATTAGACGAAATGCACAGTGTAGTACATTGTATATGAGTGAGTTGCACTGAAAAACTTAGAATTTACTGAAAACCAGCATTAGACGAAATGCTCAGTGTAGTACATTGTATATGAGTGAGTTGCACTGAAAATCTTAGAATTTACTGAAAAACCCGCATTAGACGAAATGCACAGTGTAGTACATTGTATATGACTGAGTTGCACTGAAAATCTTAGAATTTACTGAAAAACCCGCATTAGACGAAATGCACAGTGTAGTACATTGTATATGAGTGAGTTGCACTGAAAAACTTAGAATTTACTGAAAAACCCGCATTAGACGAAATCCACAGTGTAGTACATTGTATATGAGTGAGTTGCACGGAAAAACTTAGAATTTACTGAAAAACCCGCATTAGACGAAATCCACAGTGTAGTACATTGTATATGAGTGAGTTGCACGGAAAAACTTAGAATTTACTGAAAAACCCGCATTAGACGAAATCCACAGTGTAGTACATTGTATATGAGTGAGTTGCACTGAAAAACTTAGAATTTACTGAAAAACCCGCATTAGACGAAATGTACAGTGTAGTACATAGTATATGAGTGAGTTGCACTGAAAAACTTAGAATTTACTGAAAAACCCGCATTAGACGAAATGCACAGTGTAGTACATTGTATATGAGTGAGTTGCACTGAAAAACTTAGAATTTACTGAAAAACCCGCATTAGACGAAATGCACAGTGTAGTACATTGTATATGAGTGAGTTGCACTGAAAAACTTAGAATTTACTGAAAAACCCGCATTAGACGAAATCCACAGTGTAGTACATTGTATATGAGTGAGTTGCACTGAAAAACTTAGAATTTACTGAAAAACCCGCATTAGACGAAATGCACAGTGTAGTACATTGTATATGAGTGAGTTGCACTGAAAAACTTAGAATTTACTGAAAAACCCGCATTAGAAGAAATCCACAGTGTAGTACATTGTATATGAGTGAGTTGCACTGAAAAACTTAGAATTTACTGAAAAACCCGCATTAGAAGAAATCCACAGTGTAGTACATTGTATATGAGTGAGTTGCACTGAAAAACTTAGAATTTACTGAAAAACCCGCATTAGACGAAATGCACAGTGTAGTATATTGTATATGAGTGAGTTGCACTGAAAAACTTAGAATTTACTGAAAAACCCGCATTAGACGAAATGCACAGTGTAGTATATTGTATATGAGTGAGTTGCACTGAAAAACTTAGAATTTATTGAAAAACCCGCATTAGACGAAATGCACAGTGTAGTACATTGTATATGAGTGAGTTGCACTGAAAAACTTAGAATTTACTGAAAAACCCGCATTAGACAAAATGCACAGTGTAGTATATTGTATATGAGTGAGTTGCACTGAAAAACTTAGAATTTACTGAAAAACCCGCATTAGACGAAATGCACAGTGTAGTATATTGTATATGAGTGAGTTGCACTGAAATACTTAGAATTTATTGAAAAACCCGCATTAGACGAAATGCACAGTGTAGTACATTGTATATGAGTGAGTTGCACTGAAAAACTTAGAATTTACTGAAAACCCGCATTAGACGAAATGCTCAGTGTAGTACATTGTATATGAGTGAGTTGCACTGAAAATCTTAGAATTTACTGAAAAACCCGCATTAGACGAAATGCAAAGTGTAGTACATTGTATATGACTGAGTTGCACTGAAAATCTTAGAATTTACTGAAAAACCCGCATTAGACGAAATGCACAGTGTAGTACATTGTATATGAGTGAGTTGCACTGAAAAAGTTAGAATTTACTGAAAAACCCGCATTAGACGAAATGCACAGTGTAGTACATTGTATATGAGTGAGTTGCACGGAAAAACTTAGAATTTACTGAAAAACCCGCATTAGACGAAATCCACAGTGTAGTACATAGTATATGAGTGAGTTGCACTGAAAAACTTAGAATTTACTGAAAAACCCGCATTAGACGAAATCCACAGTGTAGTACATTGTATATGAGTGAGTTGCACTGAAAAACTTAGAATTTACTGAAAAACCAGCATTAGACGAAATCCACAGTGTAGTACATTGTATATGAGTGAGTTGCACTGAAAAACTTAGAATTTACTGAAAAACCCGCATTAGACGAAATGTACAGTGTAGTACATAGTATATGAGTGAGTTGCACTGAAAAACTTAGAATTTACTGAAAAACACGCATTAGACGAAATGCACAGTGTAGTACATAGTATATGAGTGAGTTGCACTGAAAAACTAAGAATTTACTGAAAAACCCGCATTAGACGAAATGCACAGTGTAGTACATTGTATATGAGTGAGTTGCACTGAAAAACTTAGAATTTACTGAAAAACCCGCTTTAGACGAAATGTACAGTGTAGTACATAGTATATGAGTGAGTTGCACTGAAAAACTTAGAATTTACTGAAAAACCCGCATTAGACGAAATGCACAGTGTAGTACATAGTATATGAGTGAGTTGCACTGAAAAACTTAGAATTTACTGAAAAACCCGCATTAGACGAAATGCACAGTGTAGTACATTGTATATGAGTGAGTTGCACTGAAAAACTTAGAATTTACTGAAAAACCCGCATTAGACAAAATCCACAGTGTAGTACATTGTATATGAGTGAGTTGCACTGAAAAACTTAGAATTTACTGAAAAACCCGCATTAGACGAAATCCACAGTGTAGTACATTGTATATGAGTGAGTTGCACTGAAAAACTTAGAATTTACTGAAAAACCCGCATTAGACGAAATGCACAGTGTAGTACATTGTATATGAGTGAGTTGCACTGAAAAACTTAGAATTTACTGAAAAACCCGCATTAGAAGAAATCCACAGTGTAGTACATTGTATATGAGTGAGTTGCACTGAAAAACTTAGAATTTACTGAAAAACCCGCATTAGACGAAATGCACAGTGTAGTATATTGTATATGAGTGAGTTGCACTGAAAAACTTAGAATTTACTGAAAAACCCGCATTAGACGAAATGCACAGTGTAGTATATTGTATATGAGTGAGTTGCACTGAAAAACTTAGAATTTACTGAAAAACCCGCATTAGACGAAATGCACAGTGTAGTACATTGTATATGAGTGAGTTGCACTGAAAAACTTAGAATTTATTGAAAAACCCGCATTAGACGAAATGCACAGTGTAGTACATTGTATATGAGTGAGTTGCACTGAAAAACTTAGAATTTACTGAAAAACACGCATTAGACGAAATGCACAGTGTAGTATATTGTATATGAGTGAGTTGCACTGAAAAACTTAGAATTTATTGAAAAACCCGCATTAGACGAAATGCACAGTGTAGTACATTGTATATGAGTGAGTTGCACTGAAAAACTTAGAATTTACTGAAAACCAGCATTAGACGAAATGCTCAGTGTAGTACATTGTATATGAGTGAGTTGCACTGAAAATCTTAGAATTTACTGAAAAACCCGCATTAGACGAAATGCACAGTGTAGTACATTGTATATGACTGAGTTGCACTGAAAATCTTAGAATTTACTGAAAAACCCGCATTAGACGAAATGCACAGTGTAGTACATTGTATATGAGTGAGTTGCCCTGAAAAACTTAGAATTTACTGAAAAACCCGCATTAGACGAAATCCACAGTGTAGTACATTGTATATGAGTGAGTTGCACGGAAAAACTTAGAATTTACTGAAAAACCCGCATTAGACGAAATCCACAGTGTAGTACATTGTATATGAGTGAGTTGCACGGAAAAACTTAGAATTTACTGAAAAACCCGCATTAGACGAAATCCACAGTGTAGTACATTGTATATGAGTGAGTTGCACTGAAAAACTTAGAATTTACTGAAAAACCCGCATTAGACGAAATGTACAGTGTAGTACATAGTATATGAGTGAGTTGCACTGAAAAACTTAGAATTTACTGAAAAACCCGCATTAGACGAAATGCACAGTGTAGTACATTGTATATGAGTGAGTTGCACTGAAAAACTTAGAATTTACTGAAAAACCCGCATTAGACGAAATGCACAGTGTAGTACATTGTATATGAGTGAGTTGCACTGAAAAACTTAGAATTTACTGAAAAACCCGCATTAGACGAAATCCACAGTGTAGTACATTGTATATGAGTGAGTTGCACTGAAAAACTTAGAATTTACTGAAAAACCCGCATTAGACGAAATGCACAGTGTAGTACATTGTATATGAGTGAGTTGCACTGAAAAACTTAGAATTTACTGAAAAACCCGCATTAGAAGAAATCCACAGTGTAGTACATTGTATATGAGTGAGTTGCACTGAAAAACTTAGAATTTACTGAAAAACCCGCATTAGAAGAAATCCACAGTGTAGTACATTGTATATGAGTGAGTTGCACTGAAAAACTTAGAATTTACTGAAAAACCCGCATTAGACGAAATGCACAGTGTAGTATATTGTATATGAGTGAGTTGCACTGAAAAACTTAGAATTTACTGAAAAACCCGCATTAGACGAAATGCACAGTGTAGTATATTGTATATGAGTGAGTTGCACTGAAAAACTTAGAATTTATTGAAAAACCCGCATTAGACGAAATGCACAGTGTAGTACATTGTATATGAGTGAGTTGCACTGAAAAACTTAGAATTTACTGAAAAACCCGCATTAGACGAAATGCACAGTGTAGTATATTGTATATGAGTGAGTTGCACTGAAAAACTTAGAATTTACTGAAAAACCCGCATTAGACGAAATGCACAGTGTAGTATATTGTATATGAGTGAGTTGCACTGAAATACTTAGAATTTATTGAAAAACCCGCATTAGACGAAATGCACAGTGTAGTACATTGTATATGAGTGAGTTGCACTGAAAAACTTAGAATTTACTGAAAACCCGCATTAGACGAAATGCTCAGTGTAGTACATTGTATATGAGTGAGTTGCACTGAAAATCTTAGAATTTACTGAAAAACCCGCATTAGACGAAATGCAAAGTGTAGTACATTGTATATGACTGAGTTGCACTGAAAATCTTAGAATTTACTGAAAAACCCGCATTAGACGAAATGCACAGTGTAGTACATTGTATATGAGTGAGTTGCACTGAAAAACTTAGAATTTACTGAAAAACCCGCATTAGACGAAATGCACAGTGTAGTACATTGTATATGAGTGAGTTGCACTGAAAAACTTAGAATTTACTGAAAAACCTGCATTAGACGAAATGCACAGTGTAGTACATTGTATATGAGTGAGTTGCACGGAAAAACTTAGAATTTACTGAAAAACCCGCATTAGACGAAATCCACAGTGTAGTACATTGTATATGAGTGAGTTGCACTGAAAAACTTAGAATTTACTGAAAAACCCGCATTAGACGAAATCCACAGTGTAGTACATTGTATATGAGTGAGTTGCACTGAAAAACTTAGAATTTACTGAAAAACACGCATTAGACGAAATGTACAGTGTAGTACATAGTATATGAGTGAGTTGCACTGAAAAACTTAGAATTTACTGAAAAACACGCATTAGACGAAATGCACAGTGTAGTACATAGTATATGAGTGAGTTGCACTGAAAAACTTAGAATTTACTGAAAAACCCGCATTAGACGAAATGCACAGTGTAGTACATTGTATATGAGTGAGTTGCACTGAAAAACTTAGAATTTACTGAAAAACCCGCTTTAGACGAAATGTACAGTGTTGTACATAGTATATGAGTGAGTTGCACTGAAAAACTTAGAATTTACTGAAAAACCCGCATTAGACGAAATGCACAGTGTAGTGCATAGTATATGAGTGAGTTGCACTGAAAAACTTAGAATTTACTGAAAAACCCACATTAGACGAAATGCACAGTGTAGTACATTGTATATGAGTGAGTTGCACTGAAAATCTTAGAATTTACTGAAAAACCCGCATTAGACGAAATGCACAGTGTAGTACATTGTATATGACTGAGTTGCACTGAAAATCTTAGAATTTACTGAAAAACCCGCATTAGACGAAATGCACAGTGCAGTACATTGTATATGAGTGAGTTGCACTGAAAAACTTAGAATTTACTGAAAAACCCGCATTAGACGAAATGCACAGTGTAGTACATTGTATATGAGTGAGTTGCACTGAAAAACTTAGAATTTACTGAAAAACCTGCTTTAGACGAAATCCACAGTGTAGTACATTGTATATGAGTGAGTTGCACGGAAAAACTTAGAATTTACTGAAAAACCCGCATTAGACGAAATCCACAGTGTAGTACATTGTATATGAGTGAGTTGCACTGAAAAACTTAGAATTTACTGAAAAACCCGCATTAGACGAAATCCACAGTGTAGTACATTGTATATGAGTGAGTTGCACTGAAAAACTTAGAATTTACTGAAAAACCCGCATTAGACGAAATGTACAGTGTAGTACATAGTATATGAGTGAGTTGCACTGAAAAACTTAGAATTTACTGAAAAACACGCATTAGACGAAATGCACAGTGTAGTACATAGTATATGAGTGAGTTGCACTGAAAAACTTAGAATTTACTGAAAAACCCGCATTAGACGAAATGCACAGTGTAGTACATTGTATATGAGTGAGTTGCACTGAAAAACTTAGAATTTACTGAAAAACCCGCTTTAGACGAAATGTACAGTGTAGTACATAGTATATGAGTGAGTTGCACTGAAAAACTTAGAGTTTACTGAAAAACCCGCATTACACGAAATGCACAGTGTAGTGCATAGTATATGAGTGAGTTGCACTGAAAAACTTAGAATTTACTGAAAAACCCACATTAGACGAAATGCACAGTGTAGTACATTGTATATGAGTGAGTTGCACTGAAAAACTTAGAATTTACTGAAAAACCCGCATTAGACGAAATGCACAGTGTAGTACATTGTATATGTTGAGTTGCACTGAAAAACTTAGAATTTACTGAAAAACCCGCATTAGACGAAATGCACAGTGTAGTATATTGTATATGAGTGAGTTGCACTGAAAAACTTAGAATTTATTGAAAAACCCGCATTAGACGAAATGCACAGTGTAGTACATTGTATATGAGTGAGTTGCACTGAAAATCTTAGAATTTACTGAAAACCCGCATTAGACGAAATGCACAGTGTAGTACATTGTATATGAGTGAGTTGCACTGAAAAACTTAGAATTTACTGAAAAACCCGCATTAGACGAAATCCACAGTGTAGTACATTGTATATGAGTGAGTTGCACTGAAAAACTTAGAATTTACTGAAAAACCCGCATTAGACGAAATCCACAGTGTAGTACATTGTATATGAGTGAGTTGCACTGAAAAACTTAGAATTTACTGAAAAACCCGCATTAGACGAAATCCACAGTGTAGTACATTGTATATGAGTGAGTTGCACTGAAAAACTTAGAATTTACTGAAAAACCCGCATTAGACGAAATGCACAGTGTAGTACATTGTATATGAGTGAGTTGCACTGAAAAACTTAGAATTTACTGAAAAACCCGCATTAGAAGAAATCCACAGTGTAGTACATTGTATATGAGTGAGTTGCACTGAAAAACTTAGAATTTACTGAAAAACCCGCATTAGACGAAATGCACAGTGTAGTATATTGTATATGAGTGAGTTGCACTGAAAAACTTAGAATTTACTGAAAAACCCGCATTAGACGAAATGCACAGTGTAGTATATTGTATATGAGTGAGTTGCACTGAAAAACTTAGAATTTATTGAAAAACCTGCATTAGACGAAATGCACAGTGTAGTACATTGTATATGAGTGAGTTGCACTGAAAAACTTAGAATTTACTGAAAAACCCGCATTAGACGAAATGCACAGTGTAGTATATTGTATATGAGTGAGTTGCACTGAAAAACTTAGAATTTACTGAAAAACCCGCATTAGACGAAATGCACAGTGTAGTATATTGTATATGAGTGAGTTGCACTGAAATACTTAGAATTTATTGAAAAACCCGCATTAGACGAAATGCACAGTGTAGTACATTGTATATGAGTGAGTTGCACTGAAAAACTTAGAATTTACTGAAAACCCGCATTAGACGAAATGCTCAGTGTAGTACATTGTATATGAGTGAGTTGCACTGAAAATCTTAGAATTTACTGAAAAACCCGCATTAGACGAAATGCAAAGTGTAGTACATTGTATATGACTGAGTTGCACTGAAAATCTTAGAATTTACTGAAAAACCCGCATTAGACGAAATGCACAGTGTAGTACATTGTATATGAGTGAGTTGCACTGAAAAATTTAGAATTTACTGAAAAACCCGCATTAGACGAAATGCACAGTGTAGTACATTGTATATGAGTGAGTTGCACTGAAAAACTTAGAATTTACTGAAAAACCTGCATTAGACGAAATGCACAGTGTAGTACATTGTATATGAGTGAGTTGCACGGAAAAACTTAGAATTTACTGAAAAACCCGCATTAGACGAAATCCACAGTGTAGTACATTGTATATGAGTGAGTTGCACTGAAAAACTTAGAATTTACTGAAAAACCCGCATTAGACGAAATCCACAGTGTAGTACATTGTATATGAGTGAGTTGCACTGAAAAACTTAGAATTTACTGAAAAACCCGCATTAGACGAAATGTACAGTGTAGTACATAGTATATGAGTGAGTTACACTGAAAAACTTAGAATTTACTGAAAAACACGCATTAGACGAAATGCACAGTGTAGTACATAGTATATGAGTGAGTTGCACTGAAAAACTTAGAATTTACTGAAAAACCCGCATTAGACGAAATGCACAGTGTAGTACATTGTATATGAGTGAGTTGCACTGAAAAACTTAGAATTTACTGAAAAACCCGCTTTAGACGAAATGTACAGTGTAGTACATAGTATATGAGTGAGTTGCACTGAAAAACTTAGAATTTACTGAAAAACCCGCATTAGACGAAATGCACAGTGTAGTGCATAGTATATGAGTGAGTTGCACTGAAAAACTTAGAATTTACTGAAAAACCCACATTAGATGAAATTCACAGTGTAGTACATTGTATATGAGTGAGTTGCACTGAAAAACTTAGAATTTACTGAAAAACCCGCATTAGACGAAATGCACAGTGTAGTACATTGTATATGAGTGAGTTGCACTGAAAAACTTAGAATTTACTGAAAAACCTGCATTAGACGAAATGCACAGTGTAGTACATTGTATATGAGTGAGTTGCACTGAAAAACTTAGAATTTACTGAAAAACCCGCATTAGACGAAATCCACAGTGTAGTACATTGTATATGAGTGAGTTGCACTGAAAAACTTAGAATTTACTGAAAAACACGCATTAGACGAAATGTACAGTGTAGTACATAGTATATGAGTGAGTTGCACTGAAAAACTTAGAATTTACTGAAAAACACGCATTAGACGAAATGCACAGTGTAGTACATAGTATATGAGTGAGTTGCACTGAAAAACTTAGAATTTACTGAAAAACCCGCATTAGACGAAATGCACAGTGTAGTACATTGTATATGAGTGAGTTGCACTGAAAAACTTAGAATTTACTGAAAAACCCGCTTTAGACGAAATGTACAGTGTAGTGCATAGTATATGAGTGAGTTGCACTGAAAAACTTAGAATTTACTGAAAAACCCGCATTACACGAAATGCACAGTGTAGTGCATAGTATATGAGTGAGTTGCACTGAAAAACTTAGAATTTACTGAAAAACCCACATTAGACGAAATGCACAGTGTAGTACATTGTATATGAGTGAGTTGCACTGAAAAACTTAGAATTTACTGAAAAACCCATATTAGACGAAATGCACAGTGTAGTACATTGTATATGTTGAGTTGCACTGAAAAACTTAGAATTTACTGAAAAACCCGCATTAGACGAAATGCACAGTGTAGTATATTGTATATGAGTGAGTTGCACTGAAAAACTTAGAATTTATTGAAAAACCCGCATTAGACGAAATGCACAGTGTAGTACATTGTATATGAGTGAGTTGCACTGAAAAACTTAGAATTTACTGAAAACCCGCATTACACGAAATGCTCAGTGTAGTACATTGTATATGAGTGAGTTGCACTGAAAATCTTAGAATTTACTGAAAAACCCGCATTAGACGAAATGCACAGTGTAGTACATTGTATATGACTGAGTTGCACTGAAAATCTTAGAATTTACTGAAAAACCCGCATTAGACGAAATGCACAGTGTAGTACATTGTATATGAGTGAGTTGCACTGAAAAACTTAGAATTTACTGAAAAACCCGCATTAGACGAAATGCACAGTGTAGTACATTGTATATGAGTGAGTTGCACTGAAAAACTTAGAATTTACTGAAAAACCTGCATTAGACGAAATGCACAGTGTAGTACATTGTATATGAGTGAGTTGCACGGAAAAACTTAGAATTTACAAAAAACCCGCATTAGACGAAATCCACAGTGTAGTACATTGTATATGAGTGAGTTGCACTGAAAAACTTAGAATTTACTGAAAAACCCGCATTAGACGAAATCCACAGTGTAGTACATTGTATATGAGTGAGTTGCACTGAAAAACTTAGAATTTACTGAAAAACACGCATTAGACGAAATGTGCAGTGTAGTACATAGTATATGAGTGAGTTGCACTGAAAAACTTAGAATTTACTGAAAAACACGCATTAGACGAAATGCACAGTGTAGTACATAGTATATGAGTTAGTTGCACTGAAAAACTTAGAATTTACTGAAAAACCCGCATTAGAAGAAATCCACAGTGTAGTACATTGTATATGAGTGAGTTGCACTGAAAAACTTAGAATTTACTGAAAACCCGCATTAGACGAAATGCTCAGTGTAGTACATTGTATATGAGTGAGTTGCACTGAAAATCTTAGAATTTACTGAAAAACCCGCATTAGACGAAATGTACAGTGTAGTACATTGTATATGACTGAGTTGCACTGAAAATCTTAGAATTTACTGAAAAACCCGCATTAGACGAAATGCACAGTGTAGTACATTGTATATGAGTGAGTTGCACTGAAAAACTTAGAATTTACTGAAAAACCCGCATTAGACGAAATGCACAGTGTAGTACATTGTATATGAGTGAGTTGCACTGAAAAACTTAGAATTTACTGAAAACCCGCATTAGACGAAATGCTCAGTGTAGTACATTGTATATGAGTGAGTTGCACTGAAAATCTTAGAATTTACTGAAAAACCCGCATTAGACGAAATGCACAGTGTAGTACATTGTATATGACTGAGTTGCACTGAAAATCTTAGAATTTACTGAAAAACCCGCATTAGACGAAATGCACAGTGTAGTACATTGTATATGAGTGAGTTGCACTGAAAAACTTAGAATTTACTGAAAAACCCGCATTAGACGAAATGCACAGTGTAGTACATTGTATATGAGTGAGTTGCACTGAAAAACTTAGAATTTACTGAAAAACCTGCATTAGACGAAATGCACAGTGTAGTACATTGTATATGAGTGAGTTGCACTGAAAAACTTAGAATTTACTGAAAAACCCGCATTAGACGAAATCCACAGTGTAGTACATTGTATATGAGTGAGTTGCACTGAAAAACTTAGAATTTACTGAAAAACCCGCATTAGACGAAATGTACAGTGTAGTACATAGTATATGAGTGAGTTGCACTGAAAAACTTAGAATTTACTGAAAAACACGCATTAGACGAAATGCACAGTGTAGTACATAGTATATGAGTGAGTTGCACTGAAAAACTTAGAATTTACTGAAAAACCCGCATTAGACGAAATGCACAGTGTAGTACATTGTATATGTTGAGTTGCACTGAAAAACTTAGAATTTACTGAAAAACCCGCATTAGACGAAATGCACAGTGTAGTATATTGTATATGAGTGAGTTGCACTGAAAAACTTAGAATTTATTGAAAAACCCGCATTAGACGAAATGCACAGTGTAGTACATTGTATATGAGTGAGTTGCACTGAAAAACTTAGAATTTACTGAAAACCCGCATTAGACGAAATGCTCAGTGTTGTACATTGTATATGAGTGAGTTGCACTGAAAATCTTAGAATTTACTGAAAAACCCGCATTAGACGAAATGCACAGTGTAGTACATTGTATATGACTGAGTTGCACTGAAAATCTTAGAATTTACTGAAAAACCCGCATTAGACGAAATGCACAGTGTAGTACATTGTATATGAGTGAGTTGCACTGAAAAACTTAGAATTTACTGAAAAACCCGCATTAGACGAAATGCACAGTGTAGTACATTGTATATGAGTGAGTTGCACTGAAAAACTTAGAATTTACTGAAAAACCTGCATTAGACGAAATGCACAGTGTAGTACATTGTATATGAGTGAGTTGCACGGAAAAACTTAGAATTTACTGAAAAACCCGCATTAGACGAAAACCACAGTGTAGTACATTGTATATGAGTGAGTTGCACTGAAAAACTTAGAATTTACTGAAAAACCCGCATTAGACGAAATCCACAGTGTAGTACATTGTATATGAGTGATTTGCACTGAAAAACTTAGAATTTACTGAAAAACACGCATTAGACGAAATGTACAGTGTAGTACATAGTATATGAGTGAGTTGCACTGAAAAACTTAGAATTTACTGAAAAACACGCATTAGACGAAATGCACAGTGTAGTACATAGTATATGAGTGAGTTGCACTGAAAAACTTAGAATTTACTGAAAAACCCGCATTAGAAGAAATCCACAGTGTAGTACATTGTATATGAGTGAGTTGCACTGAAAAACTTAGAATTTACTGAAAAACCCGCATTAGACGAAATCCACAGTGTAGTACATTGTATATGAGTGAGTTGCACTGAAAAACTTAGAATTTACTGAAAAACCCGCATTAGACGAAATGTACAATGTAGTACATACTATATGAGTGAGTTGCACTGAAAAACTTAGAATTTACTGAAAAACCCGCATTAGACGAAATGCACAGTGTAGTACATTGTATATGTTGAGTTGCACTGAAAAACTTAGAATTTACTGAAAAACCCGCATTAGACGAAATGCACAGTGTAGTATATTGTATATGAGTGAGTTGCACTGAAAAACTTAGAATTTATTGAAAAACCCGATTTAGACGAAATGCACAGTGTAGTACATTGTATATGAGTGAGTTGCACTGAAAACTTAGAATTTACTGAAAACCCGCATTAGACGAAATGCTCAGTGTAGTACATTGTATATGAGTGAGTTGCACTGAAAATCTTAGAATTTACTGAAAAACCCGCATTAGACGAAATGCACAGTGTAGTACATTGTATATGACTGAGTTGCACTGAAAATCTTAGAATTTACTGAAAAACCCGCATTAGACGAAATGCACAGTGTAGTACATTGTATATGAGTGAGTTGCACTGAAAAACTTAGAATTTACTGAAAAACCCGCATTAGACGAAATGCACAGTGTAGTACATTGTATATGAGTGAGTTGCACTGAAAAACTTAGAATTTACTGAAAAACCTGCATTAGACGAAATGCACAGTGTAGTACATTGTATATGAGTGAGTTGCACTGAAAAACTTAGAATTTACTGAAAAACCCGCATTAGACGAAATCCACAGTGTAGTACATTGTATATGAGTGAGTTGCACTGAAAAACTTAGAATTTACTGAAAAACCCGCATTAGACGAAATGTACAGTGTAGTACATAGTATATGAGTGAGTTGCACTGAAAAACTTAGAATTTACTGAAAAACACGCATTAGACGAAATGCACAGTGTAGTACATAGTATATGAGTGAGTTGCACTGAAAAACTTAGAATTTACTGAAAAACCCGCATTAGACGAAATGCACAGTGTAGTACATTGTATATGTTGAGTTGCACTGAAAAACTTAGAATTTATTGAAAAACCCGCATTAGACGAAATGCACAGTGTAGTACATTGTATATGAGTGAGTTGCACTGAAAAACTTAGAATTTACTGAAAACCCGCATTAGACGAAATGCTCAGTGTTGTACATTGTATATGAGTGAGTTGCACTGAAAATCTTAGAATTTACTGAAAAACCCGCATTAGACGAAATGCACAGTGTAGTACATTGTATATGACTGAGTTGCACTGAAAATCTTAGAATTTACTGAAAAACCCGCATTAGACGAAATGCACAGTGTAGTACATTGTATATGAGTGAGTTGCACTGAAAAACTTAGAATTTACTGAAAAACCCGCATTAGACGAAATGCACAGTGTAGTACATTGTATATGAGTGAGTTGCACTGAAAAACTTAGAATTTACTGAAAAACCTGCATTAGACGAAATGCACAGTGTAGTACATTGTATATGAGTGAGTTGCACGGAAAAACTTAGAATTTACTGAAAAACCCGCATTAGACGAAAACCACAGTGTAGTACATTGTATATGAGTGAGTTGCACTGAAAAACTTAGAATTTACTGAAAAACCCGCATTAGACGAAATCCACAGTGTAGTACATTGTATATGAGTGAGTTGCACTGAAAAACTTAGAATTTACTGAAAAACACGCATTAGACGAAATGTACAGTGTAGTACATAGTATATGAGTGAGTTGCACTGAAAAACTTAGAATTTACTGAAAAACACGCATTAGACGAAATGCACAGTGTAGTACATAGTATATGAGTGAGTTGCACTGAAAAACTTAGAATTTACTGAAAAACCCGCATTAGAAGAAATCCACAGTGTAGTACATTGTATATGAGTGAGTTGCACTGAAAAACTTAGAATTTACTGAAAAACCCGCATTAGACGAAATCCACAGTGTAGTACATTGTATATGAGTGAGTTGCACTGAAAAACTTAGAATTTACTGAAAAACCCGCATTAGACGAAATGTACAATGTAGTACATACTATATGAGTGAGTTGCACTGAAAAACTTAGAATTTACTGAAAAACACGCATTAGACGAAATGCACAGTGTAGTACATAGTATATGAGTGAGTTGCACTGAAAAACTTAGAATTTACTGAAAAACCCGCATTAGAAGAAATCCACAGTGTAGTACATTGTATATGAGTGAGTTGCACTGAAAAACTTAGAATTTACTGAAAAACCCGCATTAGACGAAATCCACAGTGTAGTACATTGTATATGAGTGAGTTGCACTGAAAAACTTAGAATTTACTGAAAAACCCGCATTAGACGAAATGTACAATGTAGTACATACTATATGAGTGAGTTGCACTGAAAAACTTAGAATTTACTGAAAAACACGCATTAGACGAAATGCACAGTGTAGTACATAGTATATGAGTGAGTTGCACTGAAAAACTTAGAATTTACTGAAAAACCCGCATTAGACGAAATGCACAGTGTAGTACATAGTATATGAGTGAGTTGCACTGAAAAACTTAGAATTTACTGAAAAACCCGCATTAGACGAAATGCACAGTGTAGTACATTGTATATGAGTGAATTGCACTGAAAAACTTAGAATTTACTGAAAAACCTGCATTAGACGAAATGCACAGTGTAGTACATTGTATATGAGTGAGTTGCACTGAAAAACTTAGAATTTACTGAAAAACCCGCATTAGACGAAATGCACAGTGTAGTACAGTGAATATGAGTGAGTTGCACTGAAAAACTTAGAATTTACTGAAAAAACCCGCATTAGACGAAATGCACAGTGTAGTATATTGTACATGAGTGAGTTGCACTGAAAAACTTAGAATTTACTGAAAAACCCGCATTAGACGAAATGCACAGTGTAGTACATTGTATATGAGTGAGTTGCACTGAAAAACTTAGAATTTACTGAAAAACCCGCATTAGACGAAATGCATAGTGTAGTACATTGTATATGAGTGAGTTGCACGGAAAAACTTAGAATTTACTGAAAAACCCGCATTAGACGAAATCCACAGTGTAGTACATTGTATATGAGTGAGTTGCACTGAAAAACTTAGAATTTACTGAAAAACACGCATTAGACGAAATGCACAATGTAGTACATAGTATATGAGTGAGTTGCACTGAAAAACTTAGAATTTACTGAAAAACCCGCATTAGAAGAAATGCACAGTGTAGTACATTGTATATGAGTGAGTTGCACTGAAAAACTTAGAATTTACTGAAAAACCCGCTTTAGACGAAATGTACAGTGTAGTACATAGTATATGAGTGAGTTGCACTGAAAAACTTAGAATTTACTGAAAAACCCGCATTAGACGAAATGCACAGTGTAGTACATAGTATATGAGTGAGTTGCACTGAAAAACTTAGAATTTACTGAAAAACCCGCATTAGACGAAATGCACAGTGTAGTACATTGTATATGAGTGAGTTGCACTGAAAAACTTAGAATTTACTGAAAAACCCGCATTAGACAAAATCCACAGTGTAGTACATTGTATATGAGTGAGTTGCACTGAAAAACTTAGAATTTACTGAAAAACCCGCATTAGACGAAATCCACAGTGTAGTACATTGTATATGAGTGAGTTGCACTGAAAAACTTAGAATTTACTGAAAAACCCGCATTAGACGAAATGCACAGTGTAGTACATTGTATATGAGTGAGTTGCACTGAAAAACTTAGAATTTACTGAAAAACCCGAATTAGAAGAAATCCACAGTGTAGTACATTGTATATGAGTGAGTTGCACTGAAAAACTTGGAATTTACTGAAAAACCCGCATTAGACGAAATGCACAGTGTAGTATATTGTATATGAGTGAGTTGCACTGAAAAACTTAGAATTTACTGAAAAACCCGCATTAGACGAAATGCACAGTGTAGTACATTGTATATGAGTGAGTTGCACTGAAAAACTTAGAATTTACTGAAAAACCCGCATTAGACGAAATGCACAGTGTAGTACATTTTATATGAGTGAGTTGCACGGAAAAACTTAGAATTTACTGAAAAACCCGCATTAGACGAAATCCACAGTGTAGTACATTGTATATGAGTGAGTTGCACTGAAAAACTTAGAATTTACTGAAAAACCCGCATTAGACAAAATCCACAGTGTAGTATATTGTATATGAGTGAGTTGCACTGAAAAACTTAGAATTTACTGAAAAACCCGCATTAGACGAAATGCACAGTGTAGTACATTGTATATGACTGAGTTGCACTGAAAATCTTAGAATTTACTGAAAAACCCGCATTAGACGAAATGCACAGTGTAGTACATTGTATATGAGTGAGTTGCACTGAAAAACTTAGAATTTACTGAAAAACCCGCATTAGACGAAATGCACAGTGTAGTACATTGTATATGAGTGAGTTGCACTGTAAAACTTAGAATTTACTGAAAAACCCGCATTAGACGAAATGCACAGTGTAGTACATTGTATATGAGTGAGTTGCACGGAAAAACTTAGAATTTACTGAAAAACCCCCATTACACGAAATCCACAGTGTAGTACATTGTATATGAGTGAGTTGCACTGAAAAACTTAGAATTTACTGAAAAACCCGCATTAGACGAAATCCACAGTGTAGTACATTGTATATGAGTGAGTTGCACTGAAAAACTTAGAATTTACTGAAAAACCCGCATTAGACGAAATCCACAGTGTAGTACATTGTATATGAGTGAGTTGCACTGAAAAACTTAGAATTTACTGAAAAACCCGCATTAGACGAAATGTACAGTGTAGTACATAGTATATGAGTGAGTTGCACTGAAAAACTTAGAATTTACTGAAAAACACGCATTAGACGAAATCCACAGTGTAGTACATAGTATATGAGTGAGTTGCACTGAAAAACTTAGAATTTACTGAAAAACCCGCAGTAGACGAAATGCACAGTGTAGTACATTGTATATGAGTGAGTTGCACTGAAAAACTTAGAATTTACTGAAAAACCCGCTTTAGACGAAATGTACAGTGTAGTACATAGTATATGAGTGAGTTGCACTGAAAAACTTAGAATTTACTGAAAAACCCGCATTAGACGAAATGCACAGTGTAGTACATAGTATATGAGTGAGTTGCACTGAAAAACTTAGAATTTACTGAAAAACCCGCATTAGACAAAATGCACAGTGTAGTACATTGTATATGAGTGAGTTGCACTGAAAAACTTAGAATTTACTGAAAAACCCGCATTAGACGAAATGCACAGTGTAGTACATTGTATATGAGTGAGTTGCACTGAAAAAATTAGAATTTACTGAAAAACCCGCATTAGACGAAATGCACAGTGTAGTACATTGTATATGAGTGAGTTGCACTGAAAAACTTAGAATTTACTGAAAAACCCGCATTATACGAAATGCACAGTGTAGTACATTGTATATGAGTGAGTTGCACTGAAAAACTTAGAATTTACTGAAAAACCCGCATTAGAAGAAATCCACAGTGTAGTACATTGTATATGAGTGAGTTGCACTGAAAACCTTAGAATTTACTGAAAAACCCGCATTAGACGAAATCCACAGTGTAGTACATTGTATATGAGTGAGTTGCACTGAAAAACTTAGAATTTACTGAAAAACCCGCATTAGACGAAATGTAAAATGTAGTACATAGTATATGAGTGAGTTGCACTGAAAAACTTATAATTTACTGAAAAACCCGCATTAGACGAAATGCACAGTGTAGTACATAGTATATGAGTGAGTTGCACTGAAAAACTTAGAATTTACTGAAAAACCCGCATTAGACGAAATGCACAGTGTAGTACATAGTATATGAGTGAGTTGCACTGAAAAACTTAGAATTTACTGAAAAACCCGCATTAGACGAAATGCACAGTGTAGTACATTGTATATGAGTGAGTTGCACTGAAAAACTTAGAATTTACTGAAAAACCTGCATTAGACGAAATGCACAGTGTAGTACATTGTATATGAGTGAGTTGCACTGAAAAACTTAGAATTTACTGAAAAACCCGCATTAGACGAAATGCACAGTGTAGTACAGTGAATATGAGTGAGTTGCACTAAAAAACTTAGAATTTACTGAAAAACCCGCATTAGACGAAATGCACAGTGTAGTACATTGTATATGAGTGAGTTGCACGGAAAAACTTAGAATTTACTGAAAAACCCGCATTAGACGAAATGCACAGTGTAGTACATTGTATATGAGTGAGTTGCACTGAAAAACTTAGAATTTACTGAAAAAACCGCATTATACGAAATGCACAGTGTAGTACATTGTATATGAGTGAGTTGCACTGAAAAACTTAGAATTTACTGAAAAACCCGCATTAGACGAAATCCACAGTGTAGTACATTGTATATGAGTGAGTTGCACTGAAAAACTTAGAATTTACTGAAAAACCCGCATTAGACGAAATGTACAGTGTAGTACATAGTATATGAGTGAGTTGCACTGAAAAACTTAGAATTTACTGAAAAACACACATTAGACGAAATGCACAGTGTAGTACATAGTATATGAGTGAGTTGCACTGAAAAACTTAGAATTTACTGAAAAACCCGCATTAGACGAAATGCACAGTGTAGTACATTGTATATGAGTGAGTTGCACTGAAAAACTTAGAATTTACTGAAAAACCGGCTTTAGACGAAATGTACAGTGTAGTACATAGTATATGAGTGAGTTGCACTGAAAAACTTAGAATTTACTGAAAAACCCGCATTAGACGAAATGCACAGTGTAGTACATAGTATATGAGTGAGTTGCACTGAAAAACTTAGAATTTACTGAAAAACCCGCATTAGACGAAATGCACAGTGTAGTACATTGTATATGAGTGAGTTGCACTGAAAAACTTAGAATTTACTGAAAAACCCGCATTAGACAAAATCCACAGTGTAGTACATTGTATATGAGTGAGTTGCACTGAAAAACTTAGAATTTACTGAAAAACCCGCATTAGACGAAATGCACAGTGTAGTACATTGTATATGAGTGAGTTGCACTGAAAAACTTAGAATTTACTGAAAAACCCGCATTAGACGAAATGCACAGTGTAGTACATTGTATATGAGTGAGTTGCACTGAAAAACTTAGAATTTACTGAAAAACCCGCCATAGAAGAATCCACAGTGTAGTACATTATATATGAGTGAGTTGCACTGAAAAACTTAGAATTTACTGAAAAACCCTTATTAGACGAAATGCACAGTGTAGTATATTGTATATGAGTGAGTTGCACTGAAAAACTTAGAATTTACTGAAAAACCCGCATTAGACGAAATGCACAGTTTAGTATATTGTATATGAGTGAGTTGCACTGAAAAACTTAGAATTTATTGAAAAACCCGCATTAGACGAAATGCACAGTGTAGTACATTGTATATGAGTGAGTTGCACTGAAAAACTTAGAATTTACTGAAAACCCGCATTAGACGAAATGCACAGTGTAGTACATTGTATATGAGTGAGTTGGACTGAAAATCTTAGAATTTACTGAAAAACCCGCATTAGACGAAATGCACAGTGTAGTACATTGTATATGACTGAGTTGCACTGAAAATCTTAGAATTTACTGAAAAACCCGCATTAGACGAAATGCACAGTGTAGTACATTGTATATGAGTGAGTTGCACTGAAAAACTTAGAATTTACTGAAAAACCCACATTAGACGAAATGCACAGTGTAGTATATTGTATATGAGTGAGTTGCACTGAAAAACTTAGAATTTACTGAAAAACCCGCATTAGACGAAATGCACAGTGTAGTATATTGTATATGATTGAGTTGCACTGAAAAACTTAGAATTTATTGAAAAACCCGCATTAGACGAAATGCACAGTGTAGTACATTGTATATGAGTGAGTTGCACTGAAAAACTTAGAATTTACTGAAAAACCCGCATTAGACGAAATCCACAGTGTAGTACATTGTATATGAGTGAGTTGCACTGAAAATCTTAGAATTTACTGAAAAACCCGCATTAGACGAAATGCACAGTGTAGTACATTGTATATGACTGAGTTGCACTGAAAATCTTAGAATTTACTGAAAAACCCGCATTAGACGAAATTCACAGTGTAGTACATTGTATATGAGTGAGTTGCACTGAAAAACTTAGAATTTACTGAAAAACCCGCATTAGACGAAATGCACAGTGTAGTACATTGTATATGAGTGAGTTGCACTGAAAAACTTAGAATTTACTGAAAAACCCGCATTAGACGAAATGCACAGTGTAGTACATTGTATATGAGTGAGTTGCACGGAAAAACTTAGAA
Source organism: Mus caroli (assembly GCF_978045245.1). Taxonomy (NCBI): domain Eukaryota; kingdom Metazoa; phylum Chordata; class Mammalia; order Rodentia; family Muridae; genus Mus; species Mus caroli. Next base: position 282,082 of record NW_028227392.1, on the reverse strand, counting down.
TTTACTGAAAAACCCGCATTAGACGAAATCCACAGTGTAGTACATTGTATATGAGTGAGTTGCACTGAAAAACTTAGAATTTACTGAAAAACCCGCATTAGACGAAATGTACAGTGTAGTACATAGTATATGAGTGAGTTGCACTGAAAAACTTAGAATTTACTGAAAAACACGCATTAGACGAAATGCACAGTGTAGTACATAGTATATGAGTGAGTTGCACTGAAAAACTTAGAATTTACTGAAAAACCCGCATTAGACGAAATGCACAGTGTAGTACATTGTATATGAGTGAGTTGCACTGAAAAACTTAGAATTTACTGAAAAACCCGCTTTAGACGAAATGTACAGTGTAGTACATAGTATATGAGTGAGTTGCACTGAAAAACTTAGAATTTACTGAAAAACCCGCATTAGACGAAATGCACAGTGTAGTACATTGTATATGAGTGAGTTGCACTGAAAAACTTAGAATTTACTGAAAAACCCGCATTAGACGAAATCCACAGTGTAGTACATTGTATATGAGTGAGTTGCACTGAAAAACTTAGAATTTACTGAAAAACCCGCATTAGACGAAATCCACAGTGTAGTACATTGTATATGAGTGAGTTGCACTGAAAAACTTAGAATTTATTGAAAAACCCGCATTAGACGAAATGCACAGTGTAGTACATTGTATATGAGTGAGTTGCACTGAAAAACTTAGAATTTACTGAAAACCCGCATTAGACGAAATGCACAGTGTAGTACATTGTATATGAGTGAGTTGCACTGAAAATCTTAGAATTTACTGAAAAACCCGCATTAGACGAAATGCACAGTGTAGTACATTGTATATGACTGAGTTGCACTGAAAATCTTAGAATTTACTGAAAAACCCGCATTAGACGAAATGCACAGTGTAGTACATTGTATATGAGTGAGTTGCACTGAAAAACTTAGAATTTACTGAAAAACCCGCATTAGACGAAATGCACAGTGTAGTACATTGTATATGAGTGAGTTGCACTGAAAAACTTAGAATTTACTGAAAAAACCGCATTAGACAAAATCCACAGTGTAGTACATTGTATATGAGTGAGTTGCACGGAAAAACTTAGAATTTACTGAAAAACCCGCATTAGACGAAATCCACAGTGTAGTACATTGTATATGAGTGAGTTGCACTGAAAAACTTAGAATTTACTGAAAAACCCGCATTAGACGAAATGCACAGTGTAGTACATTGTATATGAGTGAGTTGCACTGAAAAACTTAGAATTTACTGAAAAACCCGCATTAGACGAAATGCACAGTGTAGTACATTGTATATGAGTGAGTTGCACTGAAAAACTTAGAATTTACTGAAAAACCCGCATTAGAAGAAATCCACAGTGTAGTACATTATATATGAGTGAGTTGCACTGAAAAACTTAGAATTTACTGAAAAACCCTTATTAGACGAAATGCACAGTGTAGTATATTGTATATGAGTGAGTTGCACTGAAAAACTTAGAATTTACTGAAAAACCCGCATTAGACGAAATGCACAGTTTAGTATATTGTATATGAGTGAGTTGCACTGAAAAACTTAGAATTTATGAAAAACCCGCATTAGACGAAATGCACAGTGTAGTACATTGTATATGAGTGAGTTGCACTGAAAAACTTAGAATTTACTGAAAACCCGCATTAGACGAAATGCACAGTGTAGTACATTGTATATGAGTGAGTTGCACTGAAAATCTTAGAATTTACTGAAAAACCCGCATTAGACGAAATGCACACTGTAGTACATTGTATATGACTGAGTTGCACTGAAAATCTTAGAATTTACTGAAAAACCCGCATTAGACGAAATGCACAGTGTAGTACATTGTATATGAGTGAGTTGCACTGAAAAACTTAGAATTTACTGAAAAACCCACATTAGACGAAATGCACAGTGTAGTATATTGTATATGAGTGAGTTGCACTGAAAAACTTAGAATTTACTGAAAAACCCGCATTAGACGAAATGCACAGTGTAGTATATTGTATATGAGTGAGTTGCACTGAAAAACTTAGAATTTATTGAAAAACCCGCATTAGACGAAATGCACAGTGTAGTACATTGTATATGAGTGAGTTGCACTGAAAAACTTAGAATTTACTGAAAAACCCGCATTAGACGAAATCCACAGTGTAGTACATTGTATATGAGTGAGTTGCACTGAAAATCTTAGAATTTACTGAAAAACCCGCATTAGACGAAATGCACAGTGTAGTACATTGTATATGACTGAGTTGCACTGAAAATCTTAGAATTTACTGAAAAACCCGCATTAGACGAAATGCACAGTGTAGTACATTGTATATGAGTGAGTTGCACTGAAAAACTTAGAATTTACTGAAAAACCCGCATTAGACGAAATGCACAGTGTAGTACATTGTATATGAGTGAGTTGCACTGAAAAACTTAGAATTTACTGAAAAACCCGCATTAGACGAAATGCACAGTGTAGTACATTGTATATGAGTGAGTTGCACGGAAAAACTTAGAATTTACTGAAAAACCCGCATTAGACGAAATCCACAGTGTAGTACATTGTATATGAGTGAGTTGCACTGAAAAACTTAGAATTTACTGAAAAACCCGCATTAGACGAAATGCACAGTGTAGTACATTGTATATGAGTGAGTTGCACTGAAAAACTTAGAATTTACTGAAAAACCCGCATTAGACGAAATGCACAGTGTAGTACATTGTATATGAGTGAGTTGCACTGAAAAACTTAGAATTTACTGAAAAACCCGCTTTAGACGAAATGTACAGTGTAGGACATAGTATATGAGTGAGTTGCACTGAAAAACTTAGAATTTACTGAAAAACCCGCATTAGACGAAATGCACAGTGTAGTACATTGTATATGAGTGAGTTGCACTGAAAAACTTAGAATTTACTGAAAAACCCGCATTAGACGAAATCCACAGTGTAGTACATTGTATATGAGTGAGTTGCACTGAAAAACTTAGAATTTACTGAAAAACCCGCATTAGACGAAATGCACAGTGTAGTACATTGTATATGAGTGAGTTGCACTGAAAAACTTAGAATTTACTGAAAAACCCGAATTAGAAGAAATCCACAGTGTAGTACATTGTATATGAGTGAGTTGCACGGAAAAACTTGGAATTTACTGAAAAACCCGCATTAGACGAAATGCACAGTGTAGTATATTGTATATGAGTGAGTTGCACTGAAAAACTTAGAATTTACTGAAAAACCCGCATTAGACGAAATGCACAGTGTAGTATATTGTATATGAGTGAGTTGCACTGAAAAACTTAGAATTTATTGAAAAACCCGCATTAGACGAAATGCACAGTGTAGTACATTGTATATGAGTGAGTTGCACTGAAAAACTTAGAATTTACTGAAAACCCGCATTAGACGAAATGCACAGTGTAGTACATTGTATATGAGTGAGTTGCACTGAAAATCTTAGAATTTACTGAAAAACCCGCATTAGACGAAATGCACAGTGTAGTACATTGTATATGACTGAGTTGCACTGAAAATCTTAGAATTTACTGAAAAACCCGCATTAGACGAAATGCACAGTGTAGTACATTGTATATGAGTGAGTTGCACTGAAAAACTTAGAATTTACTGAAAAACCCGCATTAGACGAAATGCACAGTGTAGTACATTGTATATGAGTGAGTTGCACTGAAAAACTTAGAATTTACTGAAAAAACCGCATTAGACGAAATCCACAGTGTAGTACATTGTATATGAGTGAGTTGCACGGAAAAACTTAGAATTTACTGAAAAACCCGCATTAGACGAAATCCACAGTGTAGTACATTGTATATGAGTGAGTTGCACTGAAAAACTTAGAATTTACTGAAAAACCCGCATTAGACGAAATGCACAGTGTAGTACATTGTATATGAGTGAGTTGCACTGAAAAACTTAGAATTTACTGAAAAACCCGCATTAGACGAATTGCACAGTGTAGTACATTGTATATGAGTGAGTTGCACTGAAAAACTTAGAATTTACTGAAAAACCCGCATTAGAAGAAATCCACAGTGTAGTACATTATATATGAGTGAGTTGCACTGAAAAACTTAGAATTTACTGAAAAACCCTTATTAGACGAAATGCACAGTGTAGTATATTGTATATGAGTGAGTTGCACTGAAAAACTTAGAATTTACTGAAAAACCCGCATTAGACGAAATGCACAGTTTAGTATATTGTATATGAGTGAGTTGCACTGAAAAACTTAGAATTTATGAAAAACCCGCATTAGACGAAATGCACAGTGTAGTACATTGTATATGAGTGAGTTGCACTGAAAAACTTAGAATTTACTGAAAACCCGCATTAGACGAAATGCACAGTGTAGTACATTGTATATGAGTGAGTTGCACTGAAAATCTTAGAATTTACTGAAAAACCCGCATTAGACGAAATGCACACTGTAGTACATTGTATATGACTGAGTTGCACTGAAAATCTTAGAATTTACTGAAAAACCCGCATTAGACGAAATGCACAGTGTAGTACATTGTATATGAGTGAGTTGCACTGAAAAACTTAGAATTTACTGAAAAACCCACATTAGACGAAATGCACAGTGTAGTATATTGTATATGAGTGAGTTGCACTGAAAAACTTAGAATTTACTGAAAAACCCGCATTAGACGAAATGCACAGTGTAGTATATTGTATATGAGTGAGTTGCACTGAAAAACTTAGAATTTATTGAAAAACCCGCATTAGACGAAATGCACAGTGTAGTACATTGTATATGAGTGAGTTGCACTGAAAAACTTAGAATTTACTGAAAACCCGCATTAGACGAAATGCACAGTGTAGTACATTGTATATGAGTGAGTTGCACTGAAAATCTTAGAATTTACTGAAAAACCCGCATTAGACGAAATGCACAGTGTAGTACATTGTATATGACTGAGTTGCACTGAAAATCTTAGAATTTACTGAAAAACCCGCATTAGACGAAATGCACAGTGTAGTACATTGTATATGAGTGAGTTGCACTGAAAAACTTAGAATTTACTGAAAAACCCGCATTAGACGAAATGCACAGTGTAGTACATTGTATATGAGTGAGTTGCACTGAAAAACTTAGAATTTACTGAAAAACCCGCATTAGACGAAATGCACAGTGTAGTACATTGTATATGAGTGAGTTGCACGGAAAAACTTAGAATTTACTGAAAAACCCGCATTAGACGAAATCCACAGTGTAGTACATTGTATATGAGTGAGTTGCACTGAAAAACTTAGAATTTACTGAAAAACCCGCATTAGACGAAATGTACAGTGTAGTACATAGTATATGAGTGAGTTGCACTGAAAAACTTAGAATTTACTGAAAAACACGCATTAGACGAAATGCACAGTGTAGTACATAGTATATGAGTGAGTTGCACTGAAAAACTTAGAATTTACTGAAAAACCCGCATTAGACGAAATGCACAGTGTAGTACATTGTATATGAGTGAGTTGCACTGAAAAACTTAGAATTTACTGAAAAACCCGCTTTAGACGAAATGTACAGTGTAGTACATAGTATATGAGTGAGTTGCACTGAAAAACTTAGAATTTACTGAAAAACCCGCATTAGACGAAATGCACAGTGTAGTACATTGTATATGAGTGAGTTGCACTGAAAAACTTAGAATTTACTGAAAAACCCGCATTAGACGAAATCCACAGTGTAGTACATTGTATATGAGTGAGTTGCACTGAAAAACTTAGAATTTACTGAAAAACCCGCATTAGACGAAATGCACAGTGTAGTACATTGTATATGAGTGAGTTGCACTGAATAACTTAGAATTTACTGAAAAACCCGAATTAGAAGAAATCCACAGTGTAGTACATTGTATATGAGTGAGTTGCACTGAAAAACTTGGAATTTACTGAAAAACCCGCATTAGACGAAATGCACAGTGTAGTATATTGTATATGAGTGAGTTGCACTGAAAAACTTAGAATTTACTGAAAAACCCGCATTAGACGAAATGCACAGTGTAGTATATTGTATATGAGTGAGTTGCACTGAAAAACTTAGAATTTATTGAAAAACCCGCATTAGACGAAATGCACAGTGTAGTACATTGTATATGAGTGAGTTGCACTGAAAAACTTAGAATTTACTGAAAACCCGCATTAGACGAAATGCACAGTGTAGTACATTGTATATGAGTGAGTTGCACTGAAAATCTTAGAATTTACTGAAAAACCCGCATTAGACGAAATGCACAGTGTAGTACATTGTATATGACTGAGTTGCACTGAAAATCTTAGAATTTACTGAAAAACCCGCATTAGACGAAATGCACAGTGTAGTACATTGTATATGAGTGAGTTGCACTGAAAAACTTAGAATTTACTGAAAAACCCGCATTAGACGAAATGCACAGTGTAGTACATTGTATATGAGTGAGTTGCACTGAAAAACTTAGAATTTACTGAAAAACCCGCATTAGACGAAATCCACAGTGTAGTACATTGTATATGAGTGAGTTGCACGGAAAAACTTAGAATTTACTGAAAAACCCGCATTAGACGAAATGCACAGTGTAGTACATTGTATATGAGTGAGTTGCACTGAAAAACTTAGAATTTACTGAAAAACCCGCATTAGACGAAATCCACAGTGTAGTACATTGTATATGAGTGAGTTGCACTGAAAAACTTAGAATTTACTGAAAAACCCGCATTAGACGAAATGCACAGTGTAGTACATTGTATATGAGTGAGTTGCACTGAAAAACTTAGAATTTACTGAAAAACCCGCATTAGACGAAATGCACAGTGTAGTATATTGTATATGAGTGAGTTTCACTGAAAAACTTAGAATTTACTGAAAAACCCGCATTAGACGAAATGCACAGTGTAGTATATTGTATATGAGTGAGTTGCACTGAAAAACTTAGAATTTATTGAAAAACCCGCATTAGACGAAATGCACAGTGTAGTACATTGTATATGAGTGAGTTGCACTGAAAAACTTAGAATTTACTGAAAACCCGCATTAGACGAAATGCACAGTGTAGTACATTGTATATGAGTGAGTTGCACTGAAAACTTAGAATTTACGGAAAAACCCGCATTAGACGAAATGCACAGTGTAGTATATTGTATATGAGTGAGTTGCACTGAAAAACTTAGAATTTATTGAAAAACCCGCATTAGACGAAATGCACAGTGTAGTACATTGTATATTAGTGAGTTGCACTAAAAATCTTAGAATTTACTGAAAAACCCGCATTAGACGAAATGCACAGTGTAGTACATTGTATATGAGTGAGTTGCACTGAAAAACTTAGAATTTACTGAAAAATCCGCATTAGACGAAATGCACAGTGTAGTACATTGTATATGACTGAGTTGCACTGAAAATCTTAGAATTTACTGAAAAACCCGCATTAGACAAAATGCACAGTGTAGTACATTGTATATGAGTGAGTTGCACTGAAAAACTTAGAATTTACTGAAAAACCCGCATTAGACGAAATGCACAGTGTAGTACATTGTATATGAGTGAGTTGCACTGAAAATCTTAGAATTTACTGAAAAACCCGCATTAATGGAAATGCACAGTGTAGTACATTGTATATGAGTGAGTTGCACGGAAAAACTTAGAATTTACTGAAAAACCCCCATTAGACGAAATCCACAGTGTAGTACATTGTATATGAGTGAGTTGCACTGAAAAACTTAGAATTTACTGAAAAACCCGCATTAGACGAAATCCACAGTGTAGTACATTGTATATGAGTGAGTTGCACTGAAAAACTTAGAATTTACTGAAAAACCCGCTTTAGACGAAATCCACAGTGTAGTACATTGTATATGAGTGAGTTGCACTGAAAAACTTAGAATTTACTGAAAAACCCGCATTAGACGAAATGTACAGTGTAGTACATAGTATATGAGTGAGTTGCACTGAAAAACTTAGAATTTACTGAAAAACACGCATTAGACGAAATGCACAGTGTAGTACATAGTATATAAGTGAGTTGCACTGAAAAACTTAGAATTTACTGAAAAACCCGCATTAGACGAAATGCACAGTGTAGTACATTGTATATGAGTGAGTTGCACTGAAAAACTTAGAATTTACTGAAAAACCCACTTTAGACGAAATGTACAGTGTAGTACATAGTATATGAGTGAGTTGCACTGAAAAACTTAGAATTTACTGAAAAACCCGCATTAGACGAAATGCACAGTGTAGTACATAGTATATGAGTGAGTTGCACTGAAAAACTTAGAATTTACTGAAAAACCCGCATTAGACGAAATGCACAGTGTAGTATATTGTATATGAGTGAGTTGCACTGAAAAACTTAGAATTTACTGAAAAACCCGCATTAGACGAAATGCACAGTGTAGTATATTGTATATGAGTGAGTTGCACTGAAAAACTTAGAATTTATTGAAAAACCCGCATTAGACGAAATGCACAGTGTAGTACATTGTATATGAGTGAGTTGCACTGAAAAACTTAGAATTTACTGAAAACCCGCATTAGACGAAATGCACAGTGTAGTACATTGTATATGAGTGAGTTGCACTGAAAATCTTAGAATTTACTGAAAAACCCGCATTAGACGAAATGCACAGTGTAGTACATTGTATATGACTGAGTTGCACTGAAAATCTTAGAATTTACTGAAAAACCCGCATTAGACGAAATGCACAGTGTAGTACATTGTATATGAGTGAGTTGCACTGAAAAACTTAGAATTTACTGAAAAACCCGCATTAGACGAAATGCACAGTGTAGTACATTGTATATGAGTGAGTTGCACTGAAAAACTTAGAATTTACTGAAAAACCCGCATTAGACGAAATCCACAGTGTAGTACATTGTATATGAGTGAGTTGCACGGAAAAACTTAGAATTTACTGAAAAACCCGCATTAGACGAAATGCACAGTGTAGTACATTGTATATGAGTGAGTTGCACTGAAAAACTTAGAATTTACTGAAAAACCCGCATTAGACGAAATGCACAGTGTAGTACATTGTATATGAGTGAGTTGCACTGAAAAACTTAGAATTTACTGAAAAACCCGCATTAGACGAAATGCACAGTGTAGTACATTGTATATGAGTGAGTTGCACTGAAAAACTTAGAATTTACTGAAAAACCCGCATTAGACGAAATGCACAGTGTAGTATATTGTATATGAGTGAGTTTCACTGAAAAACTTAGAATTTACTGAAAAACCCGCATTAGACGAAATGCACAGTGTAGTATATTGTATATGAGTGAGTTGCACTGAAAAACTTAGAATTTATTGAAAAACCCGCATTAGACGAAATGCACAGTGTAGTACATTGTATATGAGTGAGTTGCACTGAAAAACTTAGAATTTACTGAAAACCCGCATTAGACGAAATGCACAGTGTAGTACATTGTATATGAGTGAGTTGCACTGAAAAACTTAGAATTTACGGAAAAACCCGCATTAGACGAAATGCACAGTGTAGTATATTGTATATGAGTGAGTTGCACTGAAAAACTTAGAATTTATTGAAAAACCCGCATTAGACGAAATGCACAGTGTAGTACATTGTATATTAGTGAGTTGCACTAAAAATCTTAGAATTTACTGAAAAACCCGCATTAGACGAAATGCACAGTGTAGTACATTGTATATGAGTGAGTTGCACTGAAAAACTTAGAATTTACTGAAAAACCCGCATTAGACGAAATGCACAGTGTAGTACATTGTATATGAGTGAGTTGCACTGAAAATCTTAGAATTTACTGAAAAACCCGCATTAATGGAAATGCACAGTGTAGTACATTGTATATGAGTGAGTTGCACGGAAAAACTTAGAATTTACTGAAAAACCCCCATTAGACGAAATCCACAGTGTAGTACATTGTATATGAGTGAGTTGCACTGAAAAACTTAGAATTTACTGAAAAACCCGCATTAGACGAAATCCACAGTGTAGTACATTGTATATGAGTGAGTTGCACTGAAAAACTTAGAATTTACTGAAAAACCCGCTTTAGACGAAATCCACAGTGTAGTACATTGTATATGAGTGAGTTGCACTGAAAAACTTAGAATTTACTGAAAAACCCGCATTAGACGAAATGTACAGTGTAGTACATAGTATATGAGTGAGTTGCACTGAAAAACTTAGAATTTACTGAAAAACACGCATTAGACGAAATGCACAGTGTAGTACATAGTATATAAGTGAGTTGCACTGAAAAACTTAGAATTTACTGAAAAACCCGCATTAGACGAAATGCACAGTGTAGTACATTGTATATGAGTGAGTTGCACTGAAAAACTTAGAATTTACTGAAAAACCCGCTTTAGACGAAATGTACAGTGTAGTACATAGTATATGAGTGAGTTGCACTGAAAAACTTAGAATTTACTGAAAAACCCGCATTAGACGAAATGCACAGTGTAGTACATAGTATATGAGTGAGTTGCACTGAAAAACTTAGAATTTACTGAAAAACCCGCATTAGACGAAATGCACAGTGTAGTACATTGTATATGAGTGAGTTGCACTGAAAAACTTAGAATTTACTGAAAAACCCGCATTAGACGAAATGCACAGTGTAGTACATTGTATATGAGTGAGTTGCACTGAAAAACTTAGAATTTACTGAAAAACCCGCATTAGACGAAATGCACAGTGTAGTACATTGTATATGAGTGAGTTGCACTGAAAAACTTAGAATTTACTGAAAAACCCGCATTAGACGAAATGCACAGTGTAGTACATTGTATATGAGTGAGTTGCACTGAAAAACTTAGAATTTACTGAAAAACCCGCATTAGACGAAATGCACAGTGTAGTACATTGTATATGAGTGAGTTGCACTGAAAAACTTAGAATTTACTGAAAAACCCGAATTAGAAGAAATCACAGTGTAGTACATTGTATATGAGTGAGTTGCACTGAAAAACTTGAATTTACTGAAAAACCCGCATTAGACGAAATGCACAGTGTAGTATATTGTATATGAGTGAGTTGCACTGAAAAACTTAGAATTTACTGAAAAACCCGCATTAGACGAAATGCACAGTGTAGTATATTGTATATGAGTGAGTTGCACTGAAAAACTT
>NW_028227392.1:181861-270861 GCF_978045245.1 Mus caroli | reverse complement strand
CTTAGAATTTACTGAAAAACCCGCATTAGACGAAATGCACAGTGTAGTACATTGTATATGAGTGACTTGCACTGAAAAACTTAGAATTTACTGAAAAACCCGCATTAGACGAAATCCACAGTGTAGTACATTGTATATGAGTGAGTTGCACTGAAAAACTTAGAATTTACTGAAAAACCCGCATTAGACGAAATGCACAGTGTAGTACATTGTATATGAGTGAGTTGCACTGAAAAACTTAGAATTTACTGAAAAACCCGCATTAGACGAAATCCACAGTGTAGTACATTGTATATGAGTAAGTTGCACTGAAAAACTTAGAATTTACTGAAAAACCCGCATTAGATGAAATCCACAGTGTAGTACATTGTATATGAGTGAGTTGCACTGAAAAACTTAGAATTTACTAAAAACCCGCATTAGACGAAATGTACAGTGTAGGACATTGTATATGAGTGAGTTGCACTGAAAAACTTAGAATTTACTGAAAAACCCGCATTAGACGAAATGCACAGTGTAGTACATTGTATATGAGTGAGTTGCACTGAAAAACTTAGAATTTACTGAAAAACCCGCATTAGACGAAATGCACAGTGTAGTACATTGTATATGAGTGAGTTGCACTGAAAAACTTAGAATTTACTGAAAAACCCGCATTAGACGAAATGCACAGTGTAGTACATAGTATATGAGTGAGTTGCACTGAAAAACTTAGAATTTACTGAAAAACCCGCATTAGACGAAATGCACAGTGTAGTACATTGTATATGTGTGAGTTGCACTGAAAAACTTAGAATTTACTGAAAAACCCGCATTAGACGAAATGCACAGTGTAGTACATTGTATATGAGTGAGTTGCACTGAAAAACTTAGAATTTACTGAAAAACCCGCATTAGACGACATGCACAGTGTAGTACATTGTATATGAGTGAGTTGCACTGAAAAACTTAGAATTTACTGAAAAACCCGCATTAGACGAAATCCACAGTGTAGTACATTGTATATGAGTGAGTTGCACGGAAAAACTTAGAATTTACTGAAAAACCCGCATTAGACGAAATCCACAGTGTAGTACATTGTATATGAGTGAGTTGCACTGAAAAACTTAGAATTTACTGAAAAACCCGCATTAGACGAAATCCACAGTGTAGTACATTGTATATGAGTGAGTTGCACTGAAAAACTTAGAATTTACTGAAAAACCCGCATTAGACGAAATCCACAGTGTAGTACATTGTATATGAGTGAGTTGCACTGAAAAACTTAGAATTTACAGAAAAACATGCATTAGACGAAATGCACAGTGTAGTACATAGTATATGAGTGAGTTGCACTGAAAAACTTAGAATTTACTGAAAAACCCGCATTAGACGAAATGCACAGTGTAGTACATTGTATATGAGTGAGTTGCACTGAAAAACTTAGAATTTACTGAAAAACCCGCATTAGACGAAATGCACAGTGTAGTACATTGTATATGAGTGAGTTGCACTGAAAAACTTAGAATTTACTGAAAAACCCGCATTAGACGAAATCCACAGTGTAGTACATTGTATATGAGTGAGTTGCACTGAAAAACTTAGAATTTACTGAAAAACCCGCATTAGACGAAATGCACAGTGTAGTACATTGTATATGAGTGAGTTGCACTGAAAATCTTAGAATTTACTGAAAAACCCGCATTAGAGGAAATGCACAGTGTAGTACATTGTATATGAGTGAGTTGCACGGAAAAACTTAGAATTTACTGAAAAACCCCCATTAGACGAAATCCACAGTGTAGTACATTGTATATGAGTGAGTTGCACTGAAAAACTTAGAATTTACTGAAAAACCCGCATTAGACGAAATCCACAGTGTAGTACATTGTATATGAGTGAGTTGCACTGAAAAACTTAGAATTTACTGAAAAACCCGCTTTAGACGAAATCCACAGTGTAGTACATTGTATATGAGTGAGTTGCACTGAAAAACTTAGAATTTACTGAAAAACCCGCATTAGACGAAATCCACAGTGTAGTACATTGTATATGAGTGAGTTGCACTGAAAAACTTAGAATTTACTGAAAAACCCGCTTTAGACGAAATCCACAGTGTAGTACATTGTATATGAGTGAGTTGCACTGAAAAACTTAGAATTTACTGAAAAACCCGCTTTAGACGAAATGTACAGTGTAGTACATAGTATATGAGTGAGTTGCACTGAAAAACTTAGAATTTACTGAAAAACCCGCATTAGACGAAATGCACAGTGTAGTACATAGTATATGAGTGAGTTGCACTGAAAAACTTAGAATTTACTGAAAAACCCGCATTAGACGAAATGCACAGTGTAGTACATTGTATATGAGTGAGTTGCACTGAAAAACTTAGAATTTACTGAAAAACACGCATTAGACGAAATGCACAGTGTAGTACATAGTATATGAGTGAGTTGCACTGAAAAACTTAGAATTTACTGAAAAACCCGCATTAGACGAAATGCACAGTGTAGTACATTGTATATGAGTGAGTTGCACTGAAAAACTTAGAATTTACTGAAAAACCCGCTTTAGACGAAATGTACAGTGTAGTACATAGTATATGAGTGAGTTGCACTGAAAAACTTAGAATTTACTGAAAAACCCGCATTAGACGAAATGCACAGTGTAGTACATAGTATATGAGTGAGTTGCACTGAAAAACTTAGAATTTACTGTAAAACCCGCATTAGACGAAATGCACAGTGTAGTACATTGTATATGAGTGAGTTGCACTGAAAAACTTAGAATTTACTGAAAAACCCGCATTAGACAAAATCCACAGTGTAGTACATTGTATATGAGTGAGTTGCACTGAAAAACTTAGAATTTACTGAAAAACCCGCATTAGACGAAATCCAGAGTGTAGTACATTGTATATGAGTGAGTTGCACTGAAAAACTTAGAATTTACTGAAAAACCCGCATTAGACGAAATGCACAGTGTAGTACATTGTATATGAGTGAGTTGCACTGAAAAACTTAGAATTTACTGAAAAACCCGCATTAGAAGAAATCCACAGTGTAGTACATTGTATATGAGTGAGTTGCACTGAAAAACTTAGAATTTACTGAAAAACCCGCATTAGACGAAATGCACAGTGTAGTATATTGTATATGAGTGAGTTGCACTGAAAAACTTAGAATTTACTGAAAAACCCGCATTAGACGAAATGCACAGTGTAGTATATTGTATATGAGTGAGTTGCACTGAAAAACTTAGAATTTACTGAAAAACCCGCATTAGACGAAATCCACAGTGTAGTATATTGTATATGAGTGAGTTGCACTGAAAAACTTAGAATTTACTGAAAAACCCGCATTAGACGAAATGCACAGTGTAGTACATTGTATATGACTGAGTTGCACTGAAAATCTTAGAATTTACTGAAAAACCCGCATTAGACGAAATGCACAGTGTAGTACATTGTATATGAGTGAGTTGCACTGAAAAACTTAGAATTTACTGAAAAACCCGCATTAGACGAAATGCACAGTGTAGTACATTGTATATGAGTGAGTTGCACTGAAAATCTTAGAATTTACTGAAAAACCCGCATTAGAGGAAATGCACAGTGTAGTACATTGTATATGAGTGAGTTGCACGGAAAAACTTAGAATTTACTGAAAAAACCCCCATTAGACGAAATCCACAGTGTAGTACATTGTATATGAGTGAGTTGCACTGAAAAACTTAGAATTTACTGAAAAACCCGCATTAGACGAAATCCACAGTGTAGTACATTGTATATGAGTGAGTTGCACTGAAAAACTTAGAATTTACTGAAAAACCCGCTTTAGACGAAATCCACAGTGTAGTACATTGTATATGAGTGAGTTGCACTGAAAAACTTAGAATTTACTGAAAAACCCGCTTTAGACGAAATGTACAGTGTAGTACATAGTATATGAGTGAGTTGCACTGAAAAACTTAGAATTTACTGAAAAACCCGCATTAGACGAAATGCACAGTGTAGTACATAGTATATGAGTGAGTTGCACTGAAAAACTTAGAATTTACTGAAAAACCCGCATTAGACGAAATGCACAGTGTAGTACATTGTATATGAGTGAGTTGCACTGAAAAACTTAGAATTTACTGAAAAACCCGCATTAGACGAAATGCACAGTGTAGTACATTGTATATGAGTGAGTTGCACTGAAAAACTTAGAATTTACTGAAAAACCCGCATTAGACGAAATCCACAGTGTAGTACATTGTATATGAGTGAGTTGCACTGAAAAACTTAGAATTTACTGAAAAACCCGCATTAGACGAAATGCACAGTGTAGTACATTGTATATGAGTGAGTTGCACTGAAAAACTTAGAATTTACTGAAAAACCCGAATTAGAAGAAATCCACAGTGTAGTACATTGTATATGAGTGAGTTGCACTGAAAAACTTAGAATTTACTGAAAAACCCGCATTAGAAGAAATCCACAGTGTAGTACATTGTATATGAGTGAGTTGCACTGAAAAACTTAGAATTTACTGAAAAACCCGCATTAGAAGAAATCCACAGTGTAGTACATTGTATATGAGTGAGTTGCACTGAAAAACTTAGAATTTACTGAAAAACCCGCATTAGACGAAATGCACAGTGTAGTATATTGTATATGAGTGAGTTGCACTGAAAAACTTAGAATTTACTGAAAAACCCGCATTAGACGAAATGCACAGTGTAGTATATTGTATATGAGTGAGTTGCACTGAAAAACTTAGAATTTACTGAAAAACCCGCATTAGACGAAATCCACAGTGTAGTATATTGTATATGAGTGAGTTGCACTGAAAAACTTAGAATTTACTGAAAAACCCGCATTAGACGAAATGCACAGTGTAGTACATTGTATATGACTGAGTTGCACTGAAAATCTTAGAATTTACTGAAAAACCCGCATTAGACGAAATGCACAGTGTAGTACATTGTATATGAGTGAGTTGCACTGAAAAACTTAGAATTTACTGAAAAACCCGCATTAGACGAAATGCACAGTGTAGTACATTGTATATGAGTGAGTTGCACTGAAAATCTTAGAATTTACTGAAAAACCCGCATTAGAGGAAATGCACAGTGTAGTACATTGTATATGAGTGAGTTGCACGGAAAAACTTAGAATTTACTGAAAAACCCCCATTAGACGAAATCCACAGTGTAGTACATTGTATATGAGTGAGTTGCACTGAAAAACTTAGAATTTACTGAAAAAACCCGCATTAGACGAAATCCACAGTGTAGTACATTGTATATGAGTGAGTTGCACTGAAAAACTTAGAATTTACTGAAAAACCCGCTTTAGACGAAATCCACAGTGTAGTACATTGTATATGAGTGAGTTGCACTGAAAAACTTAGAATTTACTGAAAAACCCGCTTTAGACGAAATGTACAGTGTAGTACATAGTATATGAGTGAGTTGCACTGAAAAACTTAGAATTTACTGAAAAACCCGCATTAGACGAAATGCACAGTGTAGTACATAGTATATGAGTGAGTTGCACTGAAAAACTTAGAATTTACTGAAAAACCCGCATTAGACGAAATGCACAGTGTAGTACATTGTATATGAGTGAGTTGCACTGAAAAACTTAGAATTTACTGAAAAACCCGCATTAGACGAAATGCACAGTGTAGTACATTGTATATGAGTGAGTTGCACTGAAAAACTTAGAATTTACTGAAAAACCCGCATTAGACGAAATCCACAGTGTAGTACATTGTATATGAGTGAGTTGCACTGAAAAACTTAGAATTTACTGAAAAACCCGCATTAGACGAAATGCACAGTGTAGTACATTGTATATGAGTGAGTTGCACTGAAAAACTTAGAATTTACTGAAAAACCCGAATTAGAAGAAATCCACAGTGTAGTACATTGTATATGAGTGAGTTGCACTGAAAAACTTGGAATTTACTGAAAAACCCGCATTAGACGAAATGCACAGTGTAGTATATTGTATATGAGTGAGTTGCACTGAAAAACTTAGAATTTACTGAAAAACCCGCATTAGACGAAATGCACAGTGTAGTATATTGTATATGAGTGAGTTGCACTGAAAAACTTAGAATTTATTGAAAAACCCGCATTAGACGAAATGCACAGTGTAGTACATTGTATATGAGTGAGTTGCACTGAAAAACTTAGAATTTACTGAAAACCCGCATTAGACGAAATGCACAGTGTAGTACATTGTATATGAGTGAGTTGCACTGAAAATCTTAGAATTACTGAAAAACCCGCATTAGACGAAATGCACAGTGTAGTACATTGTATATGACTGAGTTGCACTGAAAATCTTAGAATTTACTGAAAAACCCGCATTAGACGAAATGCACAGTGTAGTACATTGTATATGAGTGAGTTGCACTGAAAAACTTAGAATTTACTGAAAAACCCGCATTAGACGAAATGCACAGTGTAGTACATTGTATATGAGTGAGTTGCACTGAAAAACTTAGAATTTACTGAAAAACCCGCATTAGACGAAATCCACAGTGTAGTACATTGTATATGAGTGAGTTGCACGGAAAAACTTAGAATTTACTGAAAAACCCGCATTAGACGAAATCCACAGTGTAGTACATTGTATATGAGTGAGTTGCACTGAAAAACTTAGAATTTACTGAAAAACCCGCATTAGACGAAATCCACAGTGTAGTACATTGTATATGAGTGAGTTGCACTGAAAAACTTAGAATTTACTGAAAAACCCGCATTAGACGAAATCCACAGTGTAGTACATTGTATATGAGTAAGTTGCACTAAAAAACTTAGAATTTACAGAAAAAGATGCATTAGACGAAATGCACAGTGTAGTACATTGTATATGAGTGAGTTGCACTGAAAAACTTAGAATTTACTGAAAAACCCGCATTAGACGAAATGCACAGTGTAGTACATTGTATATGAGTGAGTTGCACTGAAAAACTTAGAATTTACTGAAAAACCCGCATTAGACGAAATGCACAGTGTAGTATATTGTATATGAGTGAGTTGCACTGAAAAACTTAGAATTTATTGAAAAACCCGCATTAGACGAAATGCACAGTGTAGTACATTGTATATGAGTGGTTGCACTGAAAAACTTAGAATTTACTGAAAACCCGCATTAGACGAAATGCACAGTGTAGTACATTGTATATGAGTGAGTTGCACTGAAAATCTTAGAATTTACTGAAAAACCCGCATTAGACGAAATGCACAGTGTAGTACATTGTATATGACTGAGTTGCACTGAAAATCTTAGAATTTACTGAAAAAACCGCATTAGACGAAATGCACAGTGTAGTACATTGTATATGAGTGAGTTGCACTGAAAAACTTAGAATTTACTGAAAAACCCGCATTAGACGAAATGCACAGTGTAGTACATAGTATATGAGTGAGTTGCACTGAAAAACTTAGAATTTACTGAAAAACCCGCATTAGACGAAATCCACAGTGTAGTACATTGTATATGAGTGAGTTTCACGGAAAAACTTAGAATTTACTGAAAAACCCGCATTAGACGAAATCCACAGTGTAGTACATTGTATATGAGTGAGTTGCACTGAAAAACTTAGAATTTACTGAAAAACCCGCATTAGACGAAATCCACAGTGTAGTACATTGTATATGAGTGAGTTGCACTGAAAAACTTAGAATTTACTGAAAAACCCGCATTAGACGAAATCCACAGTGTAGTACATTGTATATGAGTGAGTTGCACTGAAAAACTTAGAATTTACAGAAAAACATGCATTAGACGAAATGCACAGTGTAGTACATAGTATATGAGTGAGTTGCACTGAAAAACTTAGAATTTACTGAAAAACCCGCATTAGACGAAATGCACAGTGTAGTACATTGTATATGAGTGAGTTGCACTGAAAAACTTAGAATTTACTGAAAAACCCGCATTAGACGAAATGCACAGTGTAGTACATTGTATATGAGTGAGTTGCACTGAAAAACTTAGAATTTACTGAAAAACCCGCATTAGACGAAATCCACAGTGTAGTACATTGTATATGAGTGAGTTGCACTGAAAAACTTAGAATTTACTGAAAAACCCGCATTAGACGAAATGCACAGTGTAGTACATTGTATATGAGTGAGTTGCACTGAAAAACTTAGAATTTACTGAAAAACCCGAATTAGAAGAAATCCACAGTGTAGTACATTGTATATGAGTGAGTTGCACTGAAAAACTTAGAATTTACTGAAAAACCCGCATTAGAAGAAATCCACAGTGTAGTACATTGTATATGAGTGAGTTGCACTGAAAAACTTAGAATTTACTGAAAAACCCGCATTAGAAGAAATCCACAGTGTAGTACATTGTATATGAGTGAGTTGCACTGAAAAACTTAGAATTTACTGAAAAACCCGCATTAGACGAAATGCACAGTGTAGTATATTGTATATGAGTGAGTTGCACTGAAAAACTTAGAATTTACTGAAAAACCCGCATTAGACGAAATGCACAGTGTAGTACATTGTATATGACTGAGTTGCACTGAAAATCTTAGAATTTACTGAAAAACCCGCATTAGACGAAATGCACAGTGTAGTACATTGTATATGAGTGAGTTGCACTGAAAAACTTAGAATTTACTGAAAAACCCGCATTAGACGAAATGCACAGTGTAGTACATTGTATATGAGTGAGTTGCACTGAAAATCTTAGAATTTACTGAAAAACCCGCATTAGAGGAAATGCACAGTGTAGTACATTGTATATGAGTGAGTTGCACGGAAAAACTTAGAATTTACTGAAAAACCCCCATTAGACGAAATCCACAGTGTAGTACATTGTATATGAGTGAGTTGCACTGAAAAACTTAGAATTTACTGAAAAACCCGCATTAGACGAAATCCACAGTGTAGTACATTGTATATGAGTGAGTTGCACTGAAAAACTTAGAATTTACTGAAAAACCCGCTTTAGACGAAATCCACAGTGTAGTACATTGTATATGAGTGAGTTGCACTGAAAAACTTAGAATTTACTGAAAAACCCGCTTTAGACGAAATGTACAGTGTAGTACATAGTATATGAGTGAGTTGCACTGAAAAACTTAGAATTTACTGAAAAACCCGCATTAGACGAAATGCACAGTGTAGTACATAGTATATGAGTGAGTTGCACTGAAAAACTTAGAATTTACTGAAAAACCCGCATTAGACGAAATGCACAGTGTAGTACATTGTATATGAGTGAGTTGCACTGAAAAACTTAGAATTTACTGAAAAACCCGCATTAGACGAAATGCACAGTGTAGTACATTGTATATGAGTGAGTTGCACTGAAAAACTTAGAATTTACTGAAAAACCCGCATTAGACGAAATCCACAGTGTAGTACATTGTATATGAGTGAGTTGCACTGAAAAACTTAGAATTTACTGAAAAACCCGCATTAGACGAAATGCACAGTGTAGTACATTGTATATGAGTGAGTTGCACTGAAAAACTTAGAATTTACTGAAAAACCCGAATTAGAAGAAATCCACAGTGTAGTACATTGTATATGAGTGAGTTGCACTGAAAAACTTGGAATTTACTGAAAAACCCGCATTAGACGAAATGCACAGTGTAGTATATTGTATATGAGTGAGTTGCACTGAAAAACTTAGAATTTACTGAAAAACCCGCATTAGACGAAATGCACAGTGTAGTATATTGTATATGAGTGAGTTGCACTGAAAAACTTAGAATTTATTGAAAAACCCGCATTAGACGAAATGCACAGTGTAGTACATTGTATATGAGTGAGTTGCACTGAAAAACTTAGAATTTACTGAAAACCCGCATTAGACGAAATGCACAGTGTAGTACATTGTATATGAGTGAGTTGCACTGAAAATCTTAGAATTTACTGAAAAACCCGCATTAGACGAAATGCACAGTGTAGTACATTGTATATGACTGAGTTGCACTGAAAATCTTAGAATTTACTGAAAAACCCGCATTAGACGAAATGCACAGTGTAGTACATTGTATATGAGTGAGTTGCACTGAAAAACTTAGAATTTACTGAAAAACCCGCATTAGACGAAATGCACAGTGTAGTACATTGTATATGAGTGAGTTGCACTGAAAAACTTAGAATTTACTGAAAAACCCGCATTAGACGAAATCCACAGTGTAGTACATTGTATATGAGTGAGTTGCACGGAAAAACTTAGAATTTACTGAAAAACCCGCATTAGACGAAATCCACAGTGTAGTACATTGTATATGAGTGAGTTGCACTGAAAAACTTAGAATTTACTGAAAAACCCGCATTAGACGAAATCCACAGTGTAGTACATTGTATATGAGTGAGTTGCACTGAAAAACTTAGAATTTACTGAAAAACCCGCATTAGACGAAATCCACAGTGTAGTACATTGTATATGAGTAAGTTGCACTAAAAAACTTAGAATTTACAGAAAAAGATGCATTAGACGAAATGCACAGTGTAGTACATTGTATATGAGTGAGTTGCACTGAAAAACTTAGAATTTACTGAAAAACCCGCATTAGACGAAATGCACAGTGTAGTACATTGTATATGAGTGAGTTGCACTGAAAAACTTAGAATTTACTGAAAAACCCGCATTAGACGAAATGCACAGTGTAGTATATTGTATATGAGTGAGTTGCACTGAAAAACTTAGAATTTATTGAAAAACCCGCATTAGACGAAATGCACAGTGTAGTACATTGTATATGAGTGGTTGCACTGAAAAACTTAGAATTTACTGAAAACCCGCATTAGACGAAATGCACAGTGTAGTACATTGTATATGAGTGAGTTGCACTGAAAATCTTAGAATTTACTGAAAAACCCGCATTAGACGAAATGCACAGTGTAGTACATTGTAAATGACTGAGTTGCACTGAAAATCTTAGAATTTACTGAAAAAACCGCATTAGACGAAATGCACAGTGTAGTACATTGTATATGAGTGAGTTGCACTGAAAAACTTAGAATTTACTGAAAAACCCGCATTAGACGAAATGCACAGTGTAGTACATAGTATATGAGTGAGTTGCACTGAAAAACTTAGAATTTACTGAAAAACCCGCATTAGACGAAATCCACAGTGTAGTACATTGTATATGAGTGAGTTGCACGGAAAAACTTAGAATTTACTGAAAAACCCGCATTAGACGAAATCCACAGTGTAGTACATTGTATATGAGTGAGTTGCACTGAAAAACTTAGAATTTACTGAAAAACCCGCATTAGACGAAATCCACAGTGTAGTACATTGTATATGAGTGAGTTGCACTGAAAAACTTAGAATTTACTGAAAAACCCGCATTAGACGAAATCCACAGTGTAGTACATTGTATATGAGTGAGTTGCACTGAAAAACTTAGAATTTACAGAAAAACATGCATTAGACGAAATGCACAGTGTAGTACATTGTATATGAGTGAGTTGCACTGAAAAACTTAGAATTTACTGAAAAACCCGCATTAGACGAAATGCACAGTGTAGTACATTGTATATGAGTGAGTTGCACTGAAAAACTTAGAATTTACTGAAAAACCCGCATTAGACGAAATGCACAGTGTAGTATATTGTATATGAGTGAGTTGCACTGAAAAACTTAGAATTTACTGAAAAACCCGCATTAGACGAAATGCACAGTGTAGTATATTGTATATGAGTGAGTTGCACTGAAAAACTTAGAATTTATTGAAAAACCCGCATTAGACGAAATGCACAGTGTAGTACATTGTATATGAGTGAGTTGCACTGAAAAACTTAGAATTTACTGAAAACCCGCATTAGACGAAATGCACAGTGTAGTACATTGTATATGAGTGAGTTGCACTGAAAAACTTAGAATTTACGGAAAAACCCGCATTAGACGAAATGCACAGTGTAGTATATTGTATATGAGTGAGTTGCACTGAAAAACTTAGAATTTATTGAAAAACCCGCATTAGACGAAATGCACAGTGTAGTACATTGTATATTAGTGAGTTGCACTAAAAATCTTAGAATTTACTGAAAAACCCGCATTAGACGAAATGCACAGTGTAGTACATTGTATATGACAGAGTTGCACTGAAAATCTTAGAATTTACTGAAAAACCCGCATTAGACGAAATGCACAGTGTAGTACATTGTATATGAGTGAGTTGCACTGAAAAACTTAGAATTTACTGAAAAACCCGCATTAGACGAAATGCACAGTGTAGTACATTGTATATGAGTGAGTTGCACAGAAAAACTTAGAATTTACTGAAAAACCCGCATTAGACGAAATGCACAGTGTAGTACATTGTATATGAGTGAGTTGCACGGAAAAACTTAGAATTTACTGAAAAACCCGCATTAGACGAAATCCACAGTGTAGTACATTGTATATGAGTGAGTTGCACTGAAAAACTTAGAATTTACTGAAAAACCCGCATTAGACGAAATCCACAGTGTAGTATATTGTATATGAGTGAGTTGCACTGAAAAACTTAGAATTTACTGAAAAACCCGCATTAGACGAAATGCACAGTGTAGTACATTGTATATGACTGAGTTGCACTGAAAATCTTAGAATTTACTGAAAAACCCGCATTAGACGAAATGCACAGTGTAGTACATTGTATATGAGTGAGTTGCACTGAAAAACTTAGAATTTACTGAAAAACCCGCATTAGACGAAATGCACAGTGTAGTAGTGTAGTACATTGTATATGAGTGAGTTGCACTGAAAATCTTAGAATTTACTGAAAAACCCGCATTAGAGGAAATGCACAGTGTAGTACATTGTATATGAGTGAGTTGCACGGAAAAACTTAGAATTTACTGAAAAACCCCCATTAGACGAAATCCACAGTGTAGTACATTGTATATGAGTGAGTTGCACTGAAAAACTTAGAATTTACTGAAAAACCCGCATTAGACGAAATCCACAGTGTAGTACATTGTATATGAGTGAGTTGCACTGAAAAACTTAGAATTTACTGAAAAACCCGCATTAGACGAAATCCACAGTGTAGTACATTGTATATGAGTGAGTTGCACTGAAAAACTTAGAATTTACTGAAAAACCCGCATTAGACGAAATGTACAGTGTAGTACATAGTATATGAGTGAGTTGCACTGAAAAACTTAGAATTTACTGAAAAACACGCATTAGACGAAATGCACAGTGTAGTACATAGTATATGAGTGAGTTGCACTGAAAAACTTAGAATTTACTGAAAAACCCGCATTAGACGAAATGCACAGTGTAGTACATTGTATATGAGTGAGTTGCACTGAAAAACTTAGAATTTACTGAAAAACCCGCTTTAGACGAAATGTACAGTGTAGTACATAGTATATGAGTGAGTTGCACTGAAAAACTTAGAATTTACTGAAAAACCCGCATTAGACGAAATGCACAGTGTAGTACATAGTATATGAGTGAGTTGCACTGAAAAACTTAGAATTTACTGAAAAACCCGCATTAGACGAAATGCACAGTGTAGTACATTGTATATGAGTGAGTTGCACTGAAAAACTTAGAATTTACTGAAAAACCCGCATTAGACAAAATCCACAGTGTAGTACATTGTATATGAGTGAGTTGCACTGAAAAACTTAGAATTTACTGAAAAACCCGCATTAGACGAAATCCAGAGTGTAGTACATTGTATATGAGTGAGTTGCACTGAAAAACTTAGAATTTACTGAAAAACCCGCATTAGACGAAATGCACAGTGTAGTACATTGTATATGAGTGAGTTGCACTGAAAAACTTAGAATTTACTGAAAAACCCGCATTAGAAGAAATCCACAGTGTAGTACATTGTATATGAGTGAGTTGCACTGAAAAACTTAGAATTTACTGAAAAACCCGCATTAGACGAAATGCACAGTGTAGTATATTGTATATGAGTGAGTTGCACTGAAAAACTTAGAATTTACTGAAAAACCCGCATTAGACGAAATCCACAGTGTAGTATATTGTATATGAGTGAGTTGCACTGAAAAACTTAGAATTTACTGAAAAACCCGCATTAGACGAAATGCACAGTGTAGTACATTGTATATGACTGAGTTGCACTGAAAATCTTAGAATTTACTGAAAAACCCGCATTAGACGAAATGCACAGTGTAGTACATTGTATATGAGTGAGTTGCACTGAAAAACTTAGAATTTACTGAAAAACCCGCATTAGACGAAATGCACAGTGTAGTACATTGTATATGAGTGAGTTGCACTGAAAATCTTAGAATTTACTGAAAAACCCGCATTAGAGGAAATGCACAGTGTAGTACATTGTATATGAGTGAGTTGCACGGAAAAACTTAGAATTTACTGAAAAACCCCCATTAGACGAAATCCACAGTGTAGTACATTGTATATGAGTGAGTTGCACTGAAAAACTTAGAATTTACTGAAAAACCCGCATTAGACGAAATCCACAGTGTAGTACATTGTATATGAGTGAGTTGCACTGAAAAACTTAGAATTTACTGAAAAACCCGCTTTAGACGAAATCCACAGTGTAGTACATTGTATATGAGTGAGTTGCACTGAAAAACTTAGAATTTACTGAAAAACCCGCTTTAGACGAAATGTACAGTGTAGTACATAGTATATGAGTGAGTTGCACTGAAAAACTTAGAATTTACTGAAAAACCCGCATTAGACGAAATGCACAGTGTAGTACATAGTATATGAGTGAGTTGCACTGAAAAACTTAGAATTTACTGAAAAACCCGCATTAGACGAAATGCACAGTGTAGTACATTGTATATGAGTGAGTTGCACTGAAAAACTTAGAATTTACTGAAAAACCCGCATTAGACGAAATGCACAGTGTAGTACATTGTATATGAGTGAGTTGCACTGAAAAACTTAGAATTTACTGAAAAACCCGCATTAGACGAAATCCACAGTGTAGTACATTGTATATGAGTGAGTTGCACTGAAAAACTTAGAATTTACTGAAAAAACCCGCATTAGACGAAATGCACAGTGTAGTACATTGTATATGAGTGAGTTGCACTGAAAAACTTAGAATTTACTGAAAAACCCGAATTAGAAGAAATCCACAGTGTAGTACATTGTATATGAGTGAGTTGCACTGAAAAACTTGGAATTTACTGAAAAACCCGCATTAGACGAAATGCACAGTGTAGTATATTGTATATGAGTGAGTTGCACTGAAAAACTTAGAATTTACTGAAAAACCCGCATTAGACGAAATGCACAGTGTAGTATATTGTATATGAGTGAGTTGCACTGAAAAACTTATAATTTATTGAAAAACCCGCATTAGACGAAATGCACAGTGTAGTACATTGTATATGAGTGAGTTGCACTGAAAAACTTAGAATTTACTGAAAACCCGCATTAGACGAAATGCACAGTGTAGTACATTGTATATGAGTGAGTTGCACTGAAAATCTTAGAATTTACTGAAAAACCCGCATTAGACGAAATGCACAGTGTAGTACATTGTATATGACTGAGTTGCACTGAAAATCTTAGAATTTACTGAAAAACCCGCATTAGACGAAATGCACAGTGTAGTACATTGTATATGAGTGAGTTGCACTGAAAAACTTAGAATTTACTGAAAAACCCGCATTAGACGAAATGCACAGTGTAGTACATTGTATATGAGTGAGTTGCACTGAAAAACTTAGAAATTACTGAAAAACCCGCATTAGACGAAATCCACAGTGTAGTACATTGTATATGAGTGAGTTGCACGGAAAAACTTAGAATTTACTGAAAAACCCGCATTAGACGAAATCCACAGTGTAGTACATTGTATATGAGTGAGTTGCACTGAAAAACTTAGAATTTACTGAAAAACCCGCATTAGACGAAATCCACAGTGTAGTACATTGTATATGAGTGAGTTGCACTGAAAAACTTAGAATTTACTGAAAAACCCGCATTAGACGAAATCCACAGTGTAGTACATTGTATATGAGTAAGTTGCACTGAAAAACTTAGAATTTACAGAAAAAGATGCATTAGACGAAATGCACAGTGTAGTACATTGTATATGAGTGAGTTGCACTGAAAAACTTAGAATTTACTGAAAAACCCGCATTATACGAAATGCACAGTGTAGTACATTGTATATGAGTGAGTTGCACTGAAAAACTTAGAATTTACTGAAAAACCCGCATTAGACGAAATGCACAGTGTAGTATATTGTATATGAGTGAGTTGCACTGAAAAACTTAGAATTTATTGAAAAACCCGCATTAGACGAAATGCACAGTGTAGTACATTGTATATGAGTGGTTGCACTGAAAAACTTAGAATTTACTGAAAACCCGCATTAGACGAAATGCACAGTGTAGTACATTGTATATGAGTGAGTTGCACTGAAAATCTTAGAATTTACTGAAAAACCCGCATTAGACGAAATGCACAGTGTAGTACATTGTATATGACTGAGTTGCACTGAAAATCTTAGAATTTACTGAAAAACCCGCATTAGACGAAATGCACAGTGTAGTACATTGTATATGAGTGAGTTGCACTGAAAAACTTAGAATTTACTGAAAAACCCGCATTAGACGAAATGCACAGTGTAGTACATTGTATATGAGTGAGTTGCACTGAAAAACTTAGAATTTACTGAAAAACCCGCATTAGACGAAATCCACAGTGTAGTACATTGTATATGAGTGAGTTGCACGGAAAAACTTAGAATTTACTGAAAAACCCGCATTAGACGAAATCCACAGTGTAGTACATTGTATATGAGTGAGTTGCACTGAAAAACTTAGAATTTACTGAAAAACCCGCATTAGACGAAATCCACAGTGTAGTATATTGTATATGAGTGAGTTGCACTGAAAAACTTAGAATTTACTGAAAAACCCGCATTAGACGAAATCCACAGTGTAGTACATTGTATATGAGTGAGTTGCACTGAAAAACTTAGAATTTACAGAAAAACATGCATTAGACGAAATGCACAGTGTAGTACATTGTATATGAGTGAGTTGCACTGAAAAACTTAGAATTTACTGAAAAACCCGCATTAGACGAAATGCACAGTGTAGTACATTGTATATGAGTGAGTTGCACTGAAAAACTTAGAATTTACTGAAAAACCCGCATTAGACGAAATGCACAGTGTAGTATATTGTATATGAGTGAGTTGCACTGAAAAACTTAGAATTTACTGAAAAACCCGCATTAGACGAAATGCACAGTGTAGTATATTGTATATGAGTGAGTTGCACTGAAAAACTTAGAATTTATTGAAAAACCCGCATTAGACGAAATGCACAGTGTAGTACATTGTATATGTGTGAGTTGCACTGAAAAACTTAGAATTTACTGAAAACCCGCATTAGACGAAATGCACAGTGTAGTACATTGTATATGAGTGAGTTGCACTGAAAAACTTAGAATTTACGGAAAAACCCGCATTAGACGAAATGCACAGTGTAGTATATTGTATATGAGTGAGTTGCACTGAAAAACTTAGAATTTATTGAAAAACCCGCATTAGACGAAATGCACAGTGTAGTACATTGTATATTAGTGAGTTGCACTAAAAATCTTAGAATTTACTGAAAAACCCGCATTAGACGAAATGCACAGTGTAGTACATTGTATATGACAGAGTTGCACTGAAAATCTTAGAATTTACTGAAAAACCCGCATTAGACGAAATGCACAGTGTAGTACATTGTATATGAGTGAGTTGCACTGAAAAACTTAGAATTTACTGAAAAACCCGCATTAGACGAAATGCACAGTGTAGTACATTGTATATGAGTGAGTTGCACAGAAAAACTTAGAATTTACTGAAAAACCCGCATTAGACGAAATGCACAGTGTAGTACATTGTATATGAGTGAGTTGCACGGAAAAACTTAGAATTTACTGAAAAACCCGCATTAGACGAAATCCACAGTGTAGTACATTGTATATGAGTGAGTTGCACTGAAAAACTTAGAATTTACTGAAAAACCCGCATTAGACGAAATCCACAGTGTAGTATATTGTATATGAGTGAGTTGCACTGAAAAACTTAGAATTTACTGAAAAACCCGCATTAGACGAAATGCACAGTGTAGTACATTGTATATGACTGAGTTGCACTGAAAATCTTAGAATTTACTGAAAAACCCGCATTAGACGAAATGCACAGTGTAGTACATTGTATATGAGTGAGTTGCACTGAAAAACTTAGAATTTATTGAAAAACCCGCATTAGACGAAATGCACAGTGTAGTAGTGTAGTACATTGTATATGAGTGAGTTGCACTGAAAATCTTAGAATTTACTGAAAAACCCGCATTAGACGAAATGCACAGTGTAGTACATTGTATATGAGTGAGTTGCACGGAAAAACTTAGAATTTACTGAAAAACCCCCATTAGACGAAATCCACAGTGTAGTACATTGTATATGAGTGAGTTGCACTGAAAAACTTAGAATTTACTGAAAAACCCGCATTAGACGAAATCCACAGTGTAGTACATTGTATATGAGTGAGTTGCACTGAAAAACTTAGAATTTACTGAAAAACCCGCTTTAGACGAAATCCACAGTGTAGTACATTGTATATGAGTGAGTTGCACTGAAAAACTTAGAATTTACTGAAAAACCCGCATTAGACGAAATGTACAGTGTAGTACATAGTATATGAGTGAGTTGCACTGAAAAACTTAGAATTTACTGAAAAACACGCATTAGACGAAATGCACAGTGTAGTACATAGTATATAAGTGAGTTGCACTGAAAAACTTAGAATTTACTGAAAAACCCGCATTAGACGAAATGCACAGTGTAGTACATTGTATATGAGTGAGTTGCACTGAAAAACTTAGAATTTACTGAAAAACCCGCATTAGACGAAATGCACAGTGTAGTACATTGTATATGAGTGAGTTGCACTGAAAAACTTAGAATTTACTGAAAAACCCGCATTAGACGAAATCCACAGTGTAGTACATTGTATATGAGTGAGTTGCACTGAAAAACTTAGAATTTACTGAAAAACCCGCATTAGACGAAATGCACAGTGTAGTACATTGTATATGAGTGAGTTGCACTGAAAAACTTAGAATTTACTGAAAAACCCGTATTAGAAGAAATCCACAGTGTAGTACATTGTATATGAGTGAGTTGCACTGAAAAACTTGGAATTTACTGAAAAACCCGCATTAGACGAAATGCACAGTGTAGTATATTGTATATGAGTGAGTTGCACTGAAAAACTTAGAATTTACTGAAAAACCCGCATTAGACGAAATGCACAGTGTAGTATATTGTATATGAGTGAGTTGCACTGAAAAACTTAGAATTTATTGAAAAACCCGCATTAGACGAAATGCACAGTGTAGTACATTGTATATGAGTGAGTTGCACTGAAAAACTTAGAATTTACTGAAAACCCGCATTAGACGAAATGCACAGTGTAGTACATTGTATATGAGTGAGTTGCACTGAAAATCTTAGAATTTACTGAAAAACCCGCATTAGACGAAATGCACAGTGTAGTACATTGTATATGACTGAGTTGCACTGAAAATCTTAGAATTTACTGAAAAACCCGCATTAGACGAAATGCACAGTGTAGTACATTGTATATGAGTGAGTTGCACTGAAAAACTTAGAATTTACTGAAAAACCCGCATTAGACGAAATGCACAGTGTAGTACATTGTATATGAGTGAGTTGCACTGAAAAACTTAGAATTTACTGAAAAACCCGCATTAGACGAAATCCACAGTGTAGTACATTGTATATGAGTGAGTTGCACTGAAAAACTTAGAATTTACTGAAAAACCCGCATTAGACGAAATCCACAGTGTAGTACATTGTATATGAGTGAGTTGCACTGAAAAACTTAGAATTTACTGAAAAACCCGCATTAGACGAAATCCACAGTGTAGTACATTGTATATGAGTGAGTTGCACTGAAAAACTTAGAATTTACTGAAAAACCCGCATTAGACGAAATCCACAGTGTAGTACATTGTATATGAGTGAGTTGCACTGAAAAACTTAGAATTTACAGAAAAACATGCATTAGACGAAATGCACAGTGTAGTACATTGTATATGAGTGAGTTGCACTGAAAAACTTAGAATTTACTGAAAAACCCGCATTAGACGAAATGCACAGTGTAGTACATTGTATATGAGTGAGTTGCACTGAAAAACTTAGAATTTACTGAAAAACCCGCATTAGACGAAATGCACAGTGTAGTATATTGTATATGAGTGAGTTGCACTGAAAAACTTAGAATTTACTGAAAAACCCGCATTAGACGAAATGCACAGTGTAGTATATTGTATATGAGTGAGTTGCACTGAAAAACTTAGAATTTACTGAAAAACCCGCATTAGACGAAATGCACAGTGTAGTACATTGTATATGAGTGAGTTGCACTGAAAAACTTAGAATTTACTGAAAACCCGCATTAGACGAAATGCACAGTGTAGTACATTGTATATGAGTGAGTTGCACTGAAAAACTTAGAATTTACGGAAAAACCCGCATTAGACGAAATGCACAGTGTAGTATATTGTATATTAGTGAGTTGCACTGAAAAATTTAGAATTTATTGAAAAACCCGCATTAGACGAAATGCACAGTGTAGTACATTGTATATTAGTGAGTTGCACTAAAAATCTTAGAATTTACTGAAAAACCCGCATTAGACGAAATGCACAGTGTAGTACATTGTATATGACAGAGTTGCACTGAAAATCTTAGAATTTACTGAAAAACCCGCATTAGACGAAATGCACAGTGTAGTACATTGTATATGAGTGAGTTGCACTGAAAAACTTAGAATTTACTGAAAAACCCGCATTAGACGAAATGCACAGTGTAGTACATTGTATATTAGTGAGTTGCACTGAAAAACTTAGAATTTACTGAAAAACCCGCATTAGACGAAATGCACAGTGTAGTACATTGTATATGAGTGAGTTGCACGGAAAAACTTAGAATTTACTGAAAAACCCGCATTAGACGAAATCCACAGTGTAGTAATTTGTATATGAGTGAGTTGCACTGAAAAACTTAGAATTTACTGAAAAACCCGCATTAGACGAAATCCACAGTGTAGTACATTGTATATGAGTGAGTTGCACTGAAAAACTTAGAATTTACTGAAAAACCCGCATTAGACGAAATGCACAGTGTAGTACATTGTATATGAGTGAGTTGCACTGAAAAACTTAGAATTTACTGAAAAACCCGCATTAGACGAAATGTACAGTGTAGTACATAGTATATGAGTGAGTTGCACTGAAAAACTTAGAATTTACTGAAAAACACGCATTAGACGAAATGCACAGTGTAGTACATAGTATATGATTGAGTTGCACTGAAAAACTTAGAATTTACTGAAAAACCCGCATTAGACGAAATGCACAGTGTAGTACATTGTATATGAGTGAGTTGCACTGAAAAACTTAGAATTTACTGAAAAACCCGCTTTAGACGAAATGTACAGTGTAGTACATAGTATATGAGTGAGTTGCACTGAAAACTTAGAATTTACTGAAAAACCCGCATTAGACGAAATGCACAGTGTAGTACATAGTATATGAGTGAGTTGCACTGAAAAACTTAGAATTTACTGAAAAACCCGCATTAGACGAAATGCACAGTGTAGTACATTGTATATGAGTGAGTTTCACTGAAAAACTTAGAATTTACTGAAAAACCCGCATTAGACGAAATCCACAGTGTAGTACATTGTATATGAGTGAGTTGCACTGAAAAACTTAGAATTTACTAAAAAACCCACATTAGACGAAATGCACAGTGTAGTACATTGTATATGAGTGAGTTGCACTGAAAAACTTAGAATTTACTGAAAAACCCGCATTAGAAGAAATCCACAGTGTAGTACATTGTATATGAGTGAGTTGCACTGAAAAACTTAGAATTTACTGAAAAACCCGCATTAGACGAAATCCACAGTGTAGTACATTGTATATGAGTGAGTTGCACTGAAAAACTTAGAATTTACTGAAACACCCGCATTAGACGAAATGTACAATGTAGTACATAGTATATGAGTGAGTTGCACTGAAAAACTTAGAATTTACTGAAAAACCCGCATTAGACGAAATGCACAGTGTAGTACATAGTATATGAGTGAGTTGCACTGAAAAACTTAGAATTTACTGAAAAACCCGCATTAGACGAAATGCACAGTGTAGTACATAGTATATGAGTGAGTTGCACTGAAAAACTTAGAATTTACTGAAAAACCCGCATTAGACGAAATGCACAGTGTAGTACATTGTATATGAGTGAGTTGCACTGAAAAACTTAGAATTTACTGAAAAACCTGCATTAGACGAAATGCACAGTGTAGTACATTGTATATGAGTGAGTTGCACTGAAAAACTTAGAATTTACTGAAAAACCCGCATTAGACGAAATGCACAATGTAGTACAGTGAATATGAGTGAGTTGCACTGAAAAACTTAGAATTTACTGAAAAACCCGCATTAGACGAAATGCACAGTGTAGTATATTGTACATGAGTGAGTTGCACTGAAAAACTTAGAATTTACTGAAAAACCCGCATTAGACGAAATGCACAGTGTAGTACATTGTATATGAGTGAGTTGCACTGAAAAACTTAGAATTTACTGAAAAACCCGCTTTAGACGAAATGTACAGTGTAGTACATAGTATATGAGTGAGTTGCACTGAAAAACTTAGAATTTACTGAAAAACCCGCATTAGACGAAATGCACAGTGTAGTACATAGTATATGAGTGAGTTGCACTGAAAAACTTAGAATTTACTGAAAAACCCGCTTTAGACGAAATGTACAGTGTAGTACATAGTATATGAGTGAGTTGCACTGAAAAACTTAGAATTTACTGAAAAACCCGCATTAGACGAAATGCACAGTGTAGTACATAGTATATGAGTGAGTTGCACTGAAAAACTTAGAATTTACTGAAAAACCCGCATTAGACAAAATGCACAGTGTAGTACATTGTATATGAGTGAGTTGCACTGAAAAACTTAGAATTTACTGAAAAACCCGCATTAGACGAAATCCACAGTGTAGTACATTGTATATGAGTGAGTTGCACTGAAAAACTTAGAATTTACTAAAAAACCCACATTAGACGAAATGCACAGTGTAGTACATTGTATATGAGTGAGTTGCACTGAAAAACTTAGAATTTACTGAAAAACCCGCATTAGAAGAAATCCACAGTGTAGTACATTGTATATGAGTGAGTTGCACTGAAAAACTTAGAATTTACTGAAAAACCCGCATTAGACGAAATCCACAGTGTAGTACATTGTATATGAGTGAGTTGCACTGAAAAACTTAGAATTTACTGAAAAACCCGCATTAGACGAAATGTACAATGTAGTACATAGTATATGAGTGAGTTGCACTGAAAAACTTAGAATTTACTGAAAAACCCGCATTAGACGAAATGCACAGTGTAGTACATAGTATATGAGTGAGTTGCACTGAAAAACTTAGAATTTACTGAAAAACCCGCATTAGACGAAATGCACAGTGTAGTACATAGTATATGAGTGAGTTGCACTGAAAAACTTAGAATTTACTGAAAAACCCGCATTAGACGAAATGCACAGTGTAGTACATTGTATATGAGTGAGTTGCACTGAAAAACTTAGAATTTACTGAAAAACCTGCATTAGACGAAATGCACAGTGTAGTACATTGTATATGAGTGAGTTGCACTGAAAAACTTAGAATTTACTGAAAAACCCGCATTAGACGAAATGCACAGTGTAGTACAGTGAATATGAGTGAGTTGCACTGAAAAACTTAGAATTTACTGAAAAACCCGCATTAGACGAAATGCACAGTGTAGTATATTGTACATGAGTGAGTTGCACTGAAAAACTTAGAATTTACTGAAAAACCCGCATTAGACGAAATGCACAGTGTAGTACATTGTATATGAGTGAGTTGCACTGAAAAACTTAGAATTTACTGAAAAACCCGCATTAGACGAAATGCACAGTGTAGTACATTGTATATGAGTGAGTTGCACGGAAAAACTTAGAATTTACTGAAAAACCCGCATTAGACGAAATCCACAGTGTAGTACATTGTATATGAGTGAGTTGCACTGAAAAACTTAGAATTTACTGAAAAACCCGCATTAGACGAAATCCACAGTGTAATACATTGTATATGAGTGAGTTGCACTGAAAAACTTAGAATTTACTGAAACACCCGCATTAGACGAAATGTACAATGTAGTACATAGTATATGAGTGAGTTGCACTGAAAAACTTAGAATTTACTGAAAAACCCGCATTAGACGAAATGCACAGTGTAGTACATAGTATATGAGTGAGTTGCACTGAAAAACTTAGAATTTACTGAAAAACCCGCATTAGACGAAATGCACAGTGTAGTACATAGTATATGAGTGAGTTGCACTGAAAAACTTAGAATTTACTGAAAAACCCGCATTAGACGAAATGCACAGTGTAGTACATTGTATATGAGTGAGTTGCACTGAAAAACTTAGAATTTACTGAAAAACCTGCATTAGACGAAATGCACAGTGTAGTACATTGTTTATGAGTGAGTTGCACTGAAAAACTTAGAATTTACTGAAAAACCCGCATTAGACGAAATGCACAGTGTAGTACAGTGAATATGAGTGAGTTGCACTGAAAAACTTAGAATTTACTGAAAAACCCGCATTAGACGAAATGCACAGTGTAGTATATTGTACATGAGTGAGTTGCACTGAAAAACTTAGAATTTACTGAAAAACCCGCATTAGACGAAATGCACAGTGTAGTACATTGTATATGAGTGAGTTGCACTGAAAAACTTAGAATTTACTGAAAAACCCGCATTAGACGAAATGCACAGTGTAGTACATTGTATATGAGTGAGTTGCACGGAAAAACTTAGAATTTACTGAAAAACCCGCATTAGACGAAATCCACAGTGTAGTACATTGTATATGAGTGAGTTGCACTGAAAAACTTAGAATTTACTGAAAAACCCGCATTAGACGAAATCCACAGTGTAGTACATTGTATATGAGTGAGTTGCACTGAAAAACTTAGAATTTACTGAAAAACCCGCATTAGACGAAATCCACAGTGTAGTACATTGTATATGAGTGAGTTGCACTG
This sequence comes from Mus caroli, assembly GCF_978045245.1. NCBI lineage: Eukaryota > Metazoa > Chordata > Mammalia > Rodentia > Muridae > Mus > Mus caroli. The sequence continues at coordinate 245,741 of NW_028227392.1, read as the reverse complement.
AAAAACTTAGAATTTACTAAAAAACCCACATTAGACGAAATGCACAGTGTAGTACATTGTATATGAGTGAGTTGCACTGAAAAACTTAGAATTTACTGAAAAACCCGCATTAGAAGAAATCCACAGTGTAGTACATTGTATATGAGTGAGTTGCACTGAAAAACTTAGAATTTACTGAAAAACCCGCATTAGACGAAATCCACAGTGTAGTACATTGTATATGAGTGAGTTGCACTGAAAAACTTAGAATTTACTGAAACACCCGCATTAGACGAAATGTACAATGTAGTACATAGTATATGAGTGAGTTGCACTGAAAAACTTAGAATTTACTGAAAAACCCGCATTAGACGAAATGCACAGTGTAGTACATTGTATATGAGTGAGTTGCACTGAAAAACTTAGAATTTACTGAAAAACCCGCATTAGACGAAATGCACAGTGTAGTACAGTGAATATGAGTGAGTTGCACTGAAAAACTTAGAATTTACTGAAAAACCCGCATTAGACGAAATGCACAGTGTAGTATATTGTACATGAGTGAGTTGCACTGAAAAACTTAGAATTTACTGAAAAACCCGCATTAGACGAAATGCACAGTGTAGTACATTGTAAATGAGTGAGTTGCACTGAAAAACTTAGAATTTACTGAAAAACCCGCATTAGACGAAATGTACAGTGTAGTACATAGTATATGAGTGAGTTGCACTGAAAAACTTAGAATTTACTGAAAAACACGCATTAGACGAAATGCACAGTGTAGTACATAGTATATGAGTGAGTTGCACTGAAAAACTTAGAATTTACTGAAAAACCCGCATTAGACGAAATGCACAGTGTAGTACATTGTATATGAGTGAGGTGCACTGAAAAACTTAGAATTTACTGAAAAACCCGCTTTAGACGAAATGTACAGTGTAGTACATAGTATATGAGTGAGTTGCACTGAAAAACTTAGAATTTACTGAAAAACCCGCATTAGACGAAATGCACAGTGTAGTACATAGTATATGAGTGAGTTGCACTGAAAAACTTAGAATTTACTGAAAAACCCGCATTAGACGAAATGCACAGTGTAGTACATTGTATATGAGTGAGTTGCACTGAAAAACTTAGAATTTACTGAAAAACCCGCATTAGACAAAATCCACAGTGTAGTACATTGTATATGAGTGAGTTGCACTGAAAAACTTAGAATTTACTGAAAAACCCGCATTAGACGAAATCCAGAGTGTAGTACATTGTATATGAGTGAGTTGCACTGAAAAACTTAGAATTTACTGAAAAACCCGCATTAGACGAAATGCACAGTGTAGTACATTGTATATGAGTGAGTTGCACTGAAAAACTTAGAATTTACTGAAAAACCCGCATTAGAAGAAATCCACAGTGTAGTACATTGTATATGAGTGAGTTGCACTGAAAAACTTAGAATTTACTGAAAAACCCGCATTAGACGAAATGCACAGTGTAGTATATTGTATATGAGTGAGTTGCACTGAAAAACTTAGAATTTACTGAAAAACCCGCATTAGACGAAATGCACAGTGTAGTATATTGTATATGAGTGAGTTGCACTGAAAAACTTAGAATTTATTGAAAAACCCGCATTAGACGAAATGCACAGTGTAGTACATTGTATATGAGTGAGTTGCACTGAAAAACTTAGAATTTACTGAAAACCCGCATTAGACGAAATGCACAGTGTAGTACATTGTATATGAGTGAGTTGCACTGAAATCTTAGAATTTACTGAAAAACCCGCATTAGACGAAATGCACAGTGTAGTACATTGTATATGACTGAGTTGCACTGAAAATCTTAGAATTTACTGAAAAACCCGCATTAGACGAAATGCACAGTGTAGTACATTGTATATGACTGAGTTGCACTGAAAATATTAGAATTTACTGAAAAACCCGCATTAGACGAAATGCACAGTGTAGTACATTGTATATGAGTGAGTTGCACTGAAAACTTAGAATTTACTGAAAACCCGCATTAGACGAAATACACAGTGTAGTACATTGTATATGAGTGAGTTGCAGGGAAAAACTTAGAATTTACTGAAAAACCCGCATTAGACGAAATGCACAGTGTATTACATTGTATATGAGTGAGTTGCACTGAAAAACTTAGAATTTACTGAAAAACCCGCATTAGACGAAATCCACAGTGTAGTACATTGTATATGAGTGAGTTGCATTGAAAAACTTAGAATTTACTGAAAAACCCGCATTAGACGAAATGTACAGTGTAGTACATAGTATATGAGTGAGTTGCACTGAAAAACTTAGAATTTACTGAAAAACCCGCATTAGACGAAATACACAGTGTAGTATATTGTATATGAGTGAGTTGCACTGAAAAACTTAGAATTTACTGAAAAACCCGCTTTAGACGAAATGTACAGTGTAGTAAATAGTATATGAGTGAGTTGCACTGAAAAACTTAGAATTTACTGAAAAACCCGCATTAGACGAAATGCACAGTGTAGTACATAGTATATGAGTGAGTTGCACTGAAAAACTTAGAATTTACTGAAAAACCCGCATTAGACGAAATGCACAGTGTAGTACATTGTATATGAGTGAGTTGCACTGAAAAACTTAGAATTTACTGAAAAACCCGCTTTAGACGAAATGTACAGTGTAGTACATAGTATATGAGTGAGTTGCACTGAAAAACTTAGAATTTACTGAAAAACCCGCATTAGACGAAATGCACAGTGTAGTACATAGTATATGAGTGAGTTGCACTGAAAAACTTAGAATTTACTGAAAAACCCGCATTAGACGAAATGCACAGTGTAGTACATAGTATATGAGTGAGTTGCACTGAAAAACTTAGAATTTACTGAAAAACCCGCATTAGACAAAATCCACAGTGTAGTACATTGTATATGAGTGAGTTGCACTGAAAAACTTAGAATTTACTGAAAAACCCGCATTAGACGAAATCCAGAGTGTAGTACATTGTATATGAGTGAGTTGCACTGAAAAACTTAGAATTTACTGAAAAACCCGCATTAGACGAAATGCACAGTGTAGTACATTGTATATGAGTGAGTTGCACTGAAAAACTTAGAATTTACTGAAAAACCCGCATTAGAAGAAATCCACAGTGTAGTACATTGTATATGAGTGAGTTGCACTGAAAAACTTAGAATTTACTGAAAAACCCGCATTAGACGAAATGCACAGTGTAGTATATTGTATATGAGTGAGTTGCACTGAAAAACTTAGAATTTACTGAAACACCCGCATTAGACGAAATGCACAGTGTAGTATATTGTATATGAGTGAGTTGCACTGAAAAACTTAGAATTTATTGAAAAACCCGCATTAGACGAAATGCACAGTGTAGTACATTGTATATGAGTGAGTTGCACTGAAAAACTTAGAATTTACTGAAAACCCGCATTAGACGAAATGCACAGTGTAGTACATTGTATATGAGTGAGTTGCACTGAAAATCTTAGAATTTACTGAAAAACCCGCATTAGACGAAATGCACAGTGTAGTACATTGTATATGACTGAGTTGCACTGAAAATCTTAGAATTTACTGAAAAACCCGCATTAGACGAAATGCACAGTGTAGTACATTGTATATGAGTGAGTTGCACTGAAAAACTTAGAATTTACTGAAAAACCCGCATTAGACGAAATGCACAGTGTAGTACATTGTATATGAGTGAGTTGCAGGGAAAAACTTAGAATTTACTGAAAAACCCGCATTAGACGAAATGCACAGTGTAGTACATTGTATATGAGTGAGTTGCACTGAAAAACTTAGAATTTACTGAAAAACCCGCATTAGACGAAATGCACAGTGTAGTACATTGTATATGAGTGAGTTGCACTGAAAAACTTAGAATTTACTGAAAAACCCGCTTAGACGAAATGTACAGTGTAGTACATAGTATATGAGTGAGTTGCACTGAAAAACTTAGAATTTACTGAAAAACCCGCATTAGACGAAATGCACAGTGTAGTACATAGTATATGAGTGAGTTGCACTGAAAAACTTAGAATTTACTGAAAAACCCGCATTAGACGAAATGCACAGTGTAGTACATTGTATATGAGTGAGTTGCACTGAAAAACTTAGAATTTACTGAAAAACCCGCATTAGACGAAATGCACAGTGTAGTACATTGTATATGAGTGAGTTGCACTGAAAAACTTAGAATTTACTGAAAAACCCGCTTTAGACGAAATGTACAGTGTAGTACATAGTATATGAGTGAGTTGCACTGAAAAACTTAGAATTTACTGAAAAACCCGCATTAGACGAAATGCACAGTGTAGTACATAGTATATGAGTGAGTTGCACTGAAAAACTTAGAATTTACTGAAAAACCCGCATTAGACGAAATGCACAGTGTAGTACATTGTATATGAGTGAGTTGCACTGAAAAACTTAGAATTTACTGAAAAACCCGCATTAGACGAAATGCACAGTGTAGTACATTGTATATGAGTGAGTTGCACTGAAAAACTGTAGAATTTACTGAAAAACCCGCATTAGACGAAATCCACAGTGTAGTACATTGTATATGACTGAGTTGCACTGAAAATCTTAGAATTTACTGAAAAACCCGCATTAGACGAAATGCACAGTGTAGTACATTGTATATGAGTGAGTTGCACTGAAAAACTTAGAATTTACTGAAAAACCCGCATTAGAAGAAATCCACAGTGTAGTACATTGTATATGAGTGAGTTGCACTGAAAAACTTAGAAATTTACTGAAAAACCCGCATTAGAGGAAATCCACAGTGTAGTACATTGTATATGAGTGAGTTGCACTGAAAAACTTAGAATTTACTGAAAAACCCGCATTAGACGAAATGTACAATGTAGTACATAGTATATGAGTGAGTTGCACTGAAAAACTTAGAATTTACTGAAAAACCCGCATTAGACGAAATGCACAGTGTAGTACATAGTATATGAGTGAGTTGCACTGAAAAACTTAGAATTTACTGAAAAACCCGCATTAGACGAAATGCACAGTGTAGTACATAGTATATGAGTGAGTTGCACTGAAAAACTTAGAATTTACTGAAAAACCCGCATTAGACGAAATGCACAGTGTAGTACATTGTATATGAGTGAGTTGCACTGAAAAACTTAGAATTTACTGAAAAACCCGCATTAGACGAAATGCACAGTGTTAGTACATTGTATATGAGTGAGTTGCACTGAAAAACTTAGAATTTACTGAAAAACCAGCATTAGACGAAATGCACAGTGTAGTATATTGTATATGAGTGAGTTGCACTGAAAAACTTAGAATTTACTGAAAAACCCGCATTAGACGAAATGCACAGTGTAGTATATTGTATATGAGTTAGTTGCACTGAAAAAACTTAGAATTTATTGAAAAACCCGCATTAGACGAAATGCACAGTGTAGTACATTGTATATGAGTGAGTTGCACTGAAAAACTTAGAATTTACTGAAAACCCGCATTAGACGAAATGCACAGTGTAGTACATTGTATATGAGTGAGTTGCACTGAAAATCTTAGAATTTACTGAAAAACCCGCATTAGACGAAATGCACAGTGTAGTACATTGTATATGACTGAGTTGCACTGAAAATCTTAGAATTTACTGAAAAACCCGCATTAGACGAAATGCACAGTGTAGTACATTGTATATGAGTGAGTTGCACTGAAAAACTCAGAATTTACTGAAAAACCCGCATTAGACGAAATGCACAGTGTAGTACATTGTATATGAGTGAGTTGCAGGGAAAAACTTAGAATTTACTGAAAAACCCGCATTAGACGAAATGCACAGTGTAGTACATTGTATATGAGTGAGTTGCACTGAAAAACTTAGAATTTACTGAAAAACCCGCATTAGACGAAATCCACAGTGTAGTACATTGTATATGAGTGAGTTGCATTGAAAAACTTAGAATTTACTGAAAAACCCGCATTAGACGAAATGTACAGTGTAGTACATAGTATATGAGTGAGTTGCACTGAAAAACTTAGAATTTACTGAAAAACCCGCATTAGACGAAATACACAGTGTAGTATATTGTATATGAGTGAGTTGCACTGAAAAACTTAGAATTTACTGAAAAACCCGCTTTAGACGAAATGTACAGTGTAGTAAATAGTATATGAGTGAGTTGCACTGAAAAACTTAGAATTTACTGAAAAACCCGCATTAGACGAAATGCACAGTGTAGTACATAGTATATGAGTGAGTTGCACTGAAAAACTTAGAATTTACTGAAAAACCCGCATAGACGAAATGCACAGTGTAGTACATTGTATATGAGTGAGTTGCACTGAAAACTTAGAATTTACTGAAAAACCCGCTTAGACGAAATGTACAGTGTAGTACATAGTATATGAGTGAGTTGCACTGAAAACTTAGAATTTACTGAAAAACCCGCATTAGACGAAATGCACAGTGTAGTACATTGTATATGAGTGAGTTGCACTGAAAAACTTAGAATTTTACTGAAAAACCCGCTTTTAGACGAAATGTACAGTGTAGTACATAGTATATGAGTGAGTTGCACTGAAAAACTTAGAATTTACTGAAAAACCCGCATTAGACGAAATGCACAGTGTAGTACATAGTATATGAGTGAGTTGCACTGAAAAACTTAGATTTACTGAAAAACCCGCATTAGACGAAATCCACAGTGTAGTACATTGTATATGAGTGAGTTGCATTGAAAAACTTAGAATTTACTGAAAAACCCGCATTAGACGAAATGTACAGTGTAGTACATAGTATATGAGTGAGTTGCACTGAAAAACTTAGAATTTACTGAAAAACCCGCATTAGACGAAATGCACAGTGTAGTATATTGTATATGAGTGAGTTGCACTGAAAAACTTAGAATTTACTGAAAAACCCGCTTTAGACGAAATGTACAGTGTAGTAAATAGTATATGAGTGAGTTGCACTGAAAAACTTAGAATTTACTGAAAAACCCGCATTAGACGAAATGCACAGTGTAGTACATAGTATATGAGTGAGTTGCACTGAAAAACTTAGAATTTACTGAAAAACCCGCATTAGACGAAATGCACAGTGTAGTACATTGTATATGAGTGAGTTGCACTGAAAAACTTAGAATTTACTGAAAAACCCGCCTTTAGACGAAATGTACAGTGTAGTACATAGTATATGAGTGAGTTGCACTGAAAAACTTAGAATTTACTGAAAAACCCGCATTAGACGAAATGCACAGTGTAGTACATAGTATATGAGTGAGTTGCACTGAAAACTTAGAATTTACTGAAAAACCCGCATTAGACGAAATGCACAGTGTAGTACATTGTATATGAGTGAGTTGCACTGAAAAACTTAGAATTTACTGAAAAACCCGCATTAGACGAAATGCACAGTGTAGTACATTGTATATGAGTGAGTTGCACTGAAAAACTTAGAATTTACTGAAAAACCCGCATTAGACGAAATCCACAGTGTAGTACATTGTATATGAGTGAGTTGCACTGAAAAACTTAGAATTTACTGAAAAACCCGCATTAGACGAAATGCACAGTGTAGTACATTGTATATGAGTGAGTTGCACTGAAAAACTTAGAATTTACTGAAAACCCGCATTAGACGAAATGCACAGTGTAGTACATTGTATATGGAGTGAGTTGCACTGAAAATCTTAGAATTTACTGAAAAACCCGCATTAGACGAAATGCACAGTGTAGTACATTGTATATGACTGAGTTGCACTGAAAAATCTTAGAATTTACTGAAAAACCCGCATTAGACGAAATGCACAGTGTAGTACATTGTATATGACTGAGTTGCACTGAAAAACTTAGAATTTACTGAAAAACCCGCATTAGACGAAATGCACAGTGTAGTACATTGTATATGAGTGAGTTGCAGGGAAAAACTTAGAATTTACTGAAAAACCCGCATTAGACGAAATGCACAGTGTAGTACCTTGTATATGAGTGAGTTGCACTGAAAAACTTAGAATTTACTGAAAAACCCGCATTAGACGAAATCCACAGTGTAGTACATTGTATATGAGTGAGTTGCATTGAAAAACTTAGAATTTACTGAAAAACCCGCATTAGACGAAATGTACAGTGTAGTACATAGTATATGAGTGAGTTGCACTGAAAAACTTAGAATTTACTGAAAAACTCGCTTTAGACGAAATGTACAGTGTAGTAAATTGTATATGAGTGAGTTGCACTGAAAAACTTAGAATTTACTGAAAAACCCGCATTAGAAGAAATGCACAGTGTAGTACTTAGTATATGAGTGAGTTGCACTGAAAAACTTAGAATTTACTGAAAAACCCGCATTAGACGAAATGCACAGTGTAGTACATTGTATATGAGTGAGATGCACTGAAAAACTTAGAATTTACTGAAAAACCCGCATTAGACGAAATGCACAGTGTAGTACATAGTATATGAGTGAGTTGCACTGAAAAACTTAGAATTTACTGAAAAACCCGCATTAGACGAAATGCACAGTGTAGTACATAGTATATGAGTGAGTTGCACTGAAAAACTTAGAATTTACTGAAAAACCCGCATTAGACGAAATGCACAGTGTAGTACATTGTATATGAGTGAGATGCACTGAAAAACTTAGAATTTACTGAAAAACCCGCATTAGACGAAATGCACAGTGTAGTACATAGTATATGAGTGAGTTGCACTGAAAAACTTAGAATTTACTGAAAAACCCGCATTAGACGAAATGCACAGTGTAGTACATAGTATATGAGTGAGTTGCACTGAAAAACTTAGAATTTACTGGAAAACCTGCATTAGACGAAATGCAAAGTGTAGTACATTGTATATGAGTGAGTTGCTTTGAAAAACTTAGAATTTACTGAAAAACCCGCATTAGACGAAATGCACAGTGTAGTACAGTGAATATGAGTGAGTTGCACTGAAAAACTTAGAATTTACTGAAAAACCCGCATTAGACGAAATGCACAGTGTAGTATATTGTACATGAGTGAGTTGCACTGAAAAACTTGAATTTACTGAAAACCCGCATTAGACGAAATGCACAGTGTAGTACATTGTATATGAGTGAGTTGCACTGAAAAACTTAGAATTTACTGAAAAACCCGCATTAGACGAAATGCACAGTGTAGTACATTGTATATGAGTGAGTTGCACGGAAAAACTTAGAATTTACTGAAAAACCCGCATTAGACGAAATCCACAGTGTAGTACATTGTATATGAGTGAGTTGCACTGAAAAACTTAGAATTTACTGAAAAACCCGCATTAGACGAAATCCACAGTGTAGTACATTGTATATGAGTGAGTTGCAACTGAAAAACTTAGAATTTACTGAAAAACCCGCATTAGACGAAATGTACAATAGTACATAGTATATGAGTGAGTTGCACTGAAAAACTTAGAATTTACTGAAAAACCCGCATTAGACGAAATGCACAGTGTAGTACATAGTATATGAGTGAGTTGCACTGAAAAACTTAGAATTTACTGAAAAACCCGCATTAGACGAAATGCACAGTGTAGTACATAGTATATGAGTGAGTTGCACTGAAAAACTTAGAATTTACTGAAAAACCCGCATTAGACGAAATGCACAGTGTAGTACATTGTATATGAGTGAGTTGCACTGAAAAACTTAGAATTTACTGAAAACCTGCATTAGACGAAATGCACAGTGTAGTACATTGTATATGAGTGAGTTGCACTGAAAAACTTAGAATTTACTGAAAAACCCGCATTAGACGAAATGCACAGTGTAGTACAGTGAATATGAGTGAGTTGCACTGAAAAACTTAGAATTTACTGAAAAACCCGCATTAGACGAAATGCACAGTGTAGTATATTGTACATGAGTGAGTTGCACTGAAAAACTTAGAATTTACTGAAAAACCCGCATTAGACGAAATGCACGTGAGGTAGTACATTGTATATGAGTGAGTTGCACTGAAAAACTTAGAATTTACTGAAAAAACCCGCATTAGACGAAATGCACAGTGTAGTACATTGTATATGAGTGAGTTGCACGGAAAAACTTAGAATTACTGAAAAACCCGCATTAGACGAAATCCACAGTGTAGTACATTGTATATGAGTGAGTTGCACTGAAAAACTTAGAATTTACTGAAAAACCCGCATTAGACGAAATCCACAGTGTAGTACATTGTATATGAGTGAGTTGCACTGAAAAACTTAGAATTTACTGAAAAACCCGCATTAGACGAAATGTACAGTGTAGTACATAGTATATGAGTGAGTTGCACTGAAAAACTTAGAATTTACTGAAAAACACGCATTAGACGAAATGCACAGTGTAGTAAATAGTATATGAGTGAGTTGCACTGAAAAACTTAGAATTTACTGAAAACCCGCATTAGACGAAATGCACAGTGTAGTACATTGTATATGAGTGAGTTGCACTGAAAAACTTAGAATTTACTGGAAAACCCGCTTTAGACGAAATGCACAGTGTAGTACATTGTATATGACTGAGTTGCACTGAAAAACTTAGAATTTACTGAAAAACCCGCATTAGACGAAATGCACAGTGTAGTACATTGTATATGAGTGAGTTGCACTGAAAATCTTAGAATTTACTGAAAAACCCGCATTAGACGAAATGCACAGTGTAGTACATTGTATATGACTGAGTTGCACTGAAAATCTTAGAATTTACTGAAAAACCCGCATTAGACGAAATGCACAGTGTAGTACATTGTATATGAGTGAGTTGCACTGAAAAACTTAGAATTTACTGAAAAACCCGCATTAGACGAAATGCACAGTGTAGTACATTGTATATGAGTGAGTTGCAGGGAAAAACTTAGAATTTACTGAAAAACCCGCATTAGACGAAATGCACAGTGTAGTACCTTGTATATGAGTGAGTTGCACTGAAAACTTAGAATTTACTGAAAAACCCGCATTAGACGAAATCCACAGTGTAGTACATTGTATATGAGTGAGTTGCATTGAAAAACTTAGAATTTACTGAAAAACCCGCATTAGACGAAATGTACAGTGTAGTACATAGTATATGAGTGAGTTGCACTGAAAAAACTTAGAATTTACTGAAAAACTCGCTTTAGACGAAATGTACAGTGTAGTAAATAGTATATGAGTGAGTTGCACTGAAAAACTTAGAATTTACTGAAAAACCCGCATTAGAAGAAATGCACAGTGTAGTACATAGTATATGAGTGAGTTGCACTGAAAAACTTAGAATTTACTGAAAAACCCGCATTAGACGAAATGCACAGTGTAGTACATTGTATATGAGTGAGTTGCACTGAAAAACTTAGAATTTACTGAAAAACCCGCTTAGACGAAATGTACAGTGTAGTACAAAGTATATGAGTGAGTTGCACTGAAAAACTTAGAATTTACTGAAAAACCCGCATTAGACGAAATGCACAGTGTAGTACATTGTATATGAGTGAGTTGCACTGAAAAACTTAGAATTTACTGAAAAACCCGCTTTAGACGAAATGTACAGTGTAGTACATAGTATATGAGTGAGTTGCACTGAAAACTTAGATTTACTGAAAAACCCGCATTAGACGAAATGCACAGTGTAGTACATAGTATATGAGTGAGTTGCACTGAAAAACTTAGAATTTACTGAAAAACCCGCATTAGACGAAATGCACAGTGTAGTACATTGTATATGAGTGAGATGCACTGAAAAACTTAGAATTTACTGAAAAACCCGCATTAGACGAAATGCACAGTGTAGTACATAGTATATGAGTGAGTTGCACTGAAAAACTTAGAATTTACTGAAAAACCCGCATTAGACGAAATGCACAGTGTAGTACATAGTATATGAGTGAGTTGCACTGAAAAACTTAGAATTTACTGGAAAACCTGCATTAGACGAAATGCAAAGTGTAGTACATTGTATATGAGTGAGTTGCACTGAAAAACTTAGAATTTACTGAAAAACCCGCATTAGACGAAATGCACAGTGTAGTACAGTGAATATGAGTGAGGTTGCACTGAAAAACTTAGAATTTACTGAAAAACCCGCATTAGACGAAATGCACAGTGTAGTATATTGTACATGAGTGAGTTGCACTGAAAAACTTAGAATTACTGAAAAACCCGCATTAGACGAAATGCACAGTGTAGTACATTGTATATGAGTGAGTTGCACTGAAAAACTTAGAATTTACTGAAAAAACCCGCATTAGACGAAATGCACAGTGTAGTACATTGTATATGAGTGAGTTGCACGGAAAAACTTAGAATTTACTGAAAAACCCGCATTAGACGAAATCCACAGTGTAGTACATTGTATATGAGTGAGTTGCACTGAAAAACTTAGAATTTACTGAAAAACCCGCATTAGACGAAATCCACAGTGTAGTACATTGTATATGAGTGAGTTGCACTGAAAAACTTAGAATTTACTGAAAAACCCGCATTAGAAGAAATCCACAGTGTAGTACATTGTATATGAGTGAGTTGCACTGAAAAACTTAGAATTTACTGAAAAACCCGCATTAGACGAAATCCACAGTGTAGTACATTGTATATGAGTGAGTTGCACTGAAAAACTTAGAATTTACTGAAAAACCCGCATTAGACGAAATGTACAATAGTACATAGTATATGAGTGAGTTGCACTGAAAAACTTAGAATTTACTGAAAAACCCGCATTAGACGAAATGCACAGTGTAGTACATAGTATATGAGTGAGTTGCACTGAAAAACTTAGAATTTACTGAAAAACCCGCATTAGACGAAATGCACAGTGTAGTACATAGTATATGAGTGAGTTGCACTGAAAAACTTAGAATTTACTGAAAAACCCGCATTAGACGAAATGCACAGTGTAGTACATTGTATATGAGTGAGTTGCACTGAAAAACTTAGAATTTACTGAAAAACCTGCATTAGACGAAATGCACAGTGTAGTACATTGTATATGAGTGAGTTGCACTGAAAAACTTAGAATTTACTGAAAAACCCGCATTAGACGAAATGCACAGTGTAGTACAGTGAATATGAGTGAGTTGCACTGAAAAACTTAGAATTTACTGAAAAACCCGCATTAGACGAAATGCACAGTGTAGTATATTGTACATGAGTGAGTTGCACTGAAAAACTTAGAATTTACTGAAAAACCCGCATTAGACGAAATGCACAGTGTAGTACATTGTATATGAGTGAGTTGCACTGAAAAACTTAGAATTTACTGAAAAACCCGCATTAGACGAAATGCACAGTGTAGTACATTGTATATGAGTGAGTTGCACGGAAAAACTTAGAATTTACTGAAAAACCCGCATTAGACGAAATCCACAGTGTAGTACATTGTATATGAGTGAGTTGCACTGAAAAACTTAGAATTTACTGAAAAACCCGCATTAGACGAAATCCACAGTGTAGTACATTGTATATGAGTGAGTTGCACTGAAAAACTTAGAATTTACTGAAAAACCCGCATTAGACGAAATGTACAGTGTAGTACATAGTATATGAGTGAGTTGCACTGAAAAACTTAGAATTTACTGAAAAACACGCATTAGACGAAATGCACAGTGTAGTACATAGTATATGAGTGAGTTGCACTGAAAAACTTAGAATTTACTGAAAAACCCGCATTAGACGAAATGCACAGTGTAGTACATTGTATATGAGTGAGTTGCACTGAAAAACTTAGAATTTACTGAAAAACCCGCTTTAGACGAAATGTACAATAGTACATAGTATATGAGTGAGTTGCACTGAAAAACTTAGAATTTACTGAAAACCCGCATTAGACGAAATGCACAGTGTAGTACATTGTATATGAGTGAGTTGCATTGAAAAACTTAGAATTTACTGAAAAACCCGCATTAGACGAAATGTACAGTGTAGTACATAGTATATGAGTGAGTTGCACTGAAAAACTTAGAATTTACTGAAAAACCCGCATTAGACGAAATGCACAGTGTAGTATATTGTATATGAGTGAGTTGCACTGAAAAACTTAGAATTTACTGAAAAACCCGCTTTAGACGAAATGTACAGTGTAGTAAATAGTATATGAGTGAGTTGCACTGAAAAACTTAGAATTTACTGAAAAACCCGCATTAGACGAAATGCACAGTGTAGTACATAGTATATGAGTGAGTTGCACTGAAAAACTTAGAATTTACTGAAAAACCCGCATTAGACGAAATGCACAGTGTAGTACATTGTATATGAGTGAGTTGCACTGAAAAACTTAGAATTTACTGAAAAACCCGCTTTAGACGAAATGTACAGTGTAGTACATAGTATATGAGTGAGTTGCACTGAAAAACTTAGAATTTACTGAAAAACCCGCATTAGACGAAATGCACAGTGTAGTACATAGTATATGAGTGACTTGCACTGAAAAACTTAGAATTTACTGAAAAACCCGCATTAGACGAAATGCACAGTGTAGTACATTGTATATGAGTGAGTTGCACTGAAAAACTTAGAATTTACTGAAAAACCCGCTTTAGACGAAATGTACAGTGTAGTACATAGTATATGAGTGAGTTGCACTGAAAAACTTAGAATTTATTGAAAAACCCGCATTAGACGATATGCACAGTGTAGTACATAGTATATGAGTGAGTTGCACTGAAAAACTTAGAATTTACTGAAAAACCCGCATTAGACGAAATGCACAGTGTAGTACATTGTATATGAGTGAGTTGCACTGAAAAACTTAGAATTTACTGAAAAACCCGCATTAGACAAAATCCACAGTGTAGTACATTGTATATGAGTGAGTTGCACTGAAAAACTTAGAATTTACTGAAAAACCCGCATTAGATGAAATCCACAGTGTAGTACATTGTATACGAGTGAGTTGCACTGAAAAACTTAGAATTTACTGAAAAACCCGCATTAGACGAAATGCACAGTGTAGTACATTGTATATGAGTGAGTTGCACTGAAAAACTTAGAATTTACTGAAAAACCCGCATTAGAAGAAATCCACAGTGTAGTACATTGTATATGAGTGAGTTGCACTGAAAAACTTAGAATTTACTGAAAAACCCGCATTAGACGAAATGCACAGTGTAGTACATTGTATATGAGTGAGTTGCACTGAAAATCTTAGAATTTACTGAAAAACCCGCATTAGACGAAATGCACAGTGTAGTACATTGTATATGACTGAGTTGCACTGAAAATCTTAGAATTTACTGAAAAAACCCGCATTAGACGAAATGCACAGTGTAGTACATTGTATATGAGTGAGTTGCACTGAAAAACTTAGAATTTACTGAAAAACCCGCATTAGACGAAATGCACAGTGTAGTACATTGTATATGAGTGAGTTGCAGGGAAAAACTTAGAATTTACTGAAAAACCCGCATTAGACGAAATGCACAGTGTAGTACATTGTATATGAGTGAGTTGCACTGAAAAACTTAGAATTTACTGAAAAACCCGCATTAGACGAAATCCACAGTGTAGTACATTGTATATGAGTGAGTTGCATTGAAAAACTTAGAATTTACTGAAAAACCCGCATTAGACGAAATGTACAGTGTAGTACATAGTATATGAGTGAGTTGCAGTGAAAAACTTAGAATTTACTGAAAAACCCGCATTAGACGAAATACACAGTGTAGTATATTGTATATGAGTGAGTTGCACTGAAAAACTTAGAATTTACTGAAAAACCCGCTTTAGACGAAATGTACAGTGTAGTAAATAGTATATGAGTGAGTTGCACTGAAAAACTTAGAATTTACTGAAAAACCCGCATTAGACGAAATGCACAGTGTAGTACATAGTATATGAGTGAGTTGCACTGAAAAACTTAGAATTTACTGAAAAACCCGCATTAGACGAAATGCACAGTGTAGTACATTGTATATGAGTGAGTTGCACTGAAAAACTTAGAATTTACTGAAAAACCCGCTTTAGACGAAATGTACAGTGTAGTACATAGTATATGAGTGAGTTGCACTGAAAAACTTAGAATTTACTGAAAAACCCGCATTAGACGAAATGCACAGTGTAGTACATAGTATATGAGTGAGTTGCACTGAAAAACTTAGAATTTACTGAAAAACCCGCATTAGACGAAATGCACAGTGTAGTACATTGTATATGAGTGAGTTGCACTGAAAAACTTAGAATTTACTGAAAAACCCGCATTAGACGAAATGCACAGTGTAGTACATTGTATATGAGTGAGTTGCACTGAAAAACTTAGAATTTACTGAAAAAACCCGCATTAGACGAAATCCACAGTGTAGTACATTGTATATGAGTGAGTTGCACTGAAAAACTTAGAATTTACTGAAAAACCCGCATTAGACGAAATGCACAGTGTAGTACATTGTATATGAGTGAGTTGCACTGAAAAACTTAGAATTTACTGAAAAACCCGCATTAGAAGAAATCCACAGTGTAGTACATTGTATATGAGTGAGTTGCACTGAAAAACTTAGAATTTACTGAAAAACCCGCATTAGACGAAATGCACAGTGTAGTACATTGTATATGAGTGAGTTGCACTGAAAAACTTAGAATTTACTGAAAACCCGCATTAGACGAAATGCACAGTGTAGTACATTGTATATGAGTGAGTTGCACTGAAAATCTTAGAATTTACTGAAAAACCCGCATTAGACGAAATGCACAGTGTAGTACATTGTATATGAGTGAGTTGCAGGGAAAAACTTAGAATTTACTGAAAAACCCGCATTAGACGAAATGCACAGTGTAGTACCTTGTATATGAGTGAGTTGCACTGAAAAACTTAGAATTTACTGAAAAACCCGCATTAGACGAAATCCACAGTGTAGTACATTGTATATGAGTGAGTTGCATTGAAAAACTTAGAATTTACTGAAAAACCCGCATTAGACGAAATGTACAGTGTAGTACATAGTATATGAGTGAGTTGCACTGAAAAACTTAGAATTTACTGAAAAACCCGCATTAGACGAAATACACAGTGTAGTATATTGTATATGAGTGAGTTGCACTGAAAAACTTAGAATTTACTGAAAAACTCGCTTTAGACGAAATGTACAGTGTAGTAAATAGTATACGAGTGAGTTGCACTGAAAAACTTAGAATTTACTGAAAAACCCGCATTAGAAGAAATGCACAGTGTAGTACATAGTATATGAGTGAGTTGCACTGAAAAACTTAGAATTTACTGAAAAACCCGCATTAGACGAAATGCACAGTGTAGTACATTGTATATGAGTGAGTTGCACTGAAAAACTTAGAATTTACTGAAAAACCCGCTTAGACGAAATGTACAGTGTAGTACATAGTATATGAGTGAGTTGCACTGAAAAACTTAGAATTTACTGAAAAACCCGCATTAGACGAAATGCACAGTGTAGTACATTGTATATGAGTGAGTTGCACTGAAAAACTTAGAATTTACTGAAAAACCCGCTTTAGACGAAATGTACAGTGTAGTACATAGTATATGAGCGAGATGCACTGAAAAACTTAGAATTTACTGAAAAACCCGCATTAGACGAAATGCACAGTGTAGTACATTGTATATGAGTGAGATGCACTGAAAAACTTAGAATTTACTGAAAAACCCGCATTAGACGAAATGCACAGTGTAGTACATTGTATATGAGTGAGTTGCACTGAAAAACTTAGAATTTACTGAAAAACCCGCATTAGACGAAATGCACAGTGTAGTACATTGTATATGAGTGAGTTGCACTGAAAAACTTAGAATTTACTGAAAAACCCGCATTAGACGAAATGCACAGTGTAGTACATAGTATATGAGTGAGTTGCACTGAAAAACTTAGAATTTACTGGAAAACCTGCATTAGACGAAATGCAAAGTGTAGTACATTGTATATGAGTGACTTGCACTGAAAAACTTAGAATTTACTGAAAAACCCGCATTAGACGAAATCCACAGTGTAGTACATTGTATATGAGTGAGTTGCACTGAAAAACTTAGAATTTACTGAAAAACCCGCATTAGACGAAATCCACAGTGTAGTACATTGTATATGAGTGAGTTGCACTGAAAAACTTAGAATTTACTGAAAAACCCGCATTAGAAGAAATCCACAGTGTAGTACATTGTATATGAGTGAGTTGCACTGAAAAACTTAGAATTTACTGAAAAACCCGCATTAGACGAAATCCACAGTGTAGTACATTGTATATGAGTGAGTTGCACTGAAAAACTTAGAATTTACTGAAAAACCCGCATTAGACGAAATGTAAAATGTAGTACATAGTGTATGAGTGAGTTGCACTGAAAAACTTAGAATTTACTGAAAAACCCGCATTAGACGAAATGCACAGTGTAGTACATAGTATATGAGTGAGTTGCACTGAAAAACTTAGAATTTACTGAAAAACCCGCATTAGACGAAATGCACAGTGTAGTACATAGTATATGAGTGAGTTGCACTGAAAAACTTAGAATTTACTGAAAAACCCGCATTAGACGAAATGCACAGTGTAGTACATTGTATATGAGTGAGTTGCACTGAAAAACTTAGAATTTACTGAAAAACCTGCATTAGACGAAATGCACAGTGTAGTACATTGTATATGAGTGAGTTGCACTGAAAAACTTAGAATTTACTGAAAAACCCGCATTAGACGAAATGCACAGTGTAGTACAGTGAATATGAGTGAGTTGCACTGAAAAACTTAGAATTTACTGAAAAACCCGCATTAGACGAAATGCACAGTGTAGTACATTGTATATGACTGAGTTGCACTGAAAATCTTAGAATTTACTGAAAAACCCGCATTAGACGAAATGCACAGTGTAGTACATTGTATATGAGTGAGTTGCACTGAAAAACTTAGAATTTACTGAAAAACCCGCATTAGACGAAATGCACAGTGTAGTACATTGTATATGAGTGAGTTGCAGGGAAAAACTTAGAATTTACTGAAAAACCCGCATTAGACGAAATGCACAGTGTAGTACCTTGTATATGAGTGAGTTGCACTGAAAAACTTAGAATTTACTGAAAAACCCGCATTAGACGAAATCCACAGTGTAGTACATTGTATATGAGTGAGTTGCATTGAAAAACTTAGAATTTACTGAAAAACCCGCATTAGACGAAATGTACAGTGTAGTACATAGTATATGAGTGAGTTGCACTGAAAAACTTAGAATTTACTGAAAAACCCGCATTAGACGAAATACACAGTGTAGTATATTGTATATGAGTGAGTTGCACTGAAAAACTTAGAATTTACTGAAAAACTCGCTTTAGACGAAATGTACAGTGTAGTAAATAGTATACGAGTGAGTTGCACTGAAAAACTTAGAATTTACTGAAAAACCCGCATTAGAAGAAATGCACAGTGTAGTACATAGTATATGAGTGAGTTGCACTGAAAAACTTAGAATTTACTGAAAAACCCGCATTAGACGAAATGCACAGTGTAGTACATTGTATATGAGTGAGTTGCACTGAAAAACTTAGAATTTACTGAAAAACCCGCTTAGACGAAATGTACAGTGTAGTACATAGTATATGAGTGAGTTGCACTGAAAAACTTAGAATTTACTGAAAAACCCGCATTAGACGAAATGCACAGTGTAGTACATTGTATATGAGTGAGTTGCACTGAAAAACTTAGAATTTACTGAAAAACCCGCTTTAGACGAAATGTACAGTGTAGTACATAGTATATGAGCGAGATGCACTGAAAAACTTAGAATTTACTGAAAAACCCGCATTAGACGAAATGCACAGTGTAGTACATTGTATATGAGTGAGATGCACTGAAAAACTTAGAATTTACTGAAAAACCCGCATTAGACGAAATGCACAGTGTAGTACATTGTATATGAGTGAGTTGCACTGAAAAACTTAGAATTTACTGAAAAACCCGCATTAGACGAAATCCACAGTGTAGTACATTGTATATGAGTGAGTTGCACTGAAAAACTTAGAATTTACTGAAAAACCCGCATTAGACGAAATGCACAGTGTAGTACATAGTATATGAGTGAGTTGCACTGAAAAACTTAGAATTTACTGGAAAACCTGCATTAGACGAAATGCAAAGTGTAGTATATTGTATATGAGTGACTTGCACTGAAAAACTTAGAATTTACTGAAAAACCCGCATTAGACGAAATGCACAGTGTAGTACAGTGAATATGAGTGAGTTGCACTGAAAAACTTAGAATTTACTGAAAAACCCGCATTAGACGAAATGCACAGTGTAGTATATTGTACATGAGTGAGTTGCACTGAAAAACTTAGAATTTACTGAAAAACCCGCATTAGACGAAATGCACAGTGTAGTACATTGTATATGAGTGAGTTGCACTGAAAAACTTAGAATTTACTGAAAAACCCGCATTAGACGAAATGCACAGTGTAGTACATTGTATATGAGTGAGTTGCAGGGAAAAACTTAGAATTTACTGAAAAACCCGCATTAGACGAAATGCACAGTGTAGTACCTTGTATATGAGTGAGTTGCACTGAAAAACTTAGAATTTACTGAAAAACCCGCATTAGACGAAATCCACAGTGTAGTACATTGTATATGAGTGAGTTGCATTGAAAAACTTAGAATTTACTGAAAAACCCGCATTAGACGAAATGTACAGTGTAGTACATAGTATATGAGTGAGTTGCACTGAAAAACTTAGAATTTACTGAAAAACCCGCATTAGACGAAATACACAGTGTAGTATATTGTATATGAGTGAGTTGCACTGAAAAACTTAGAATTTACTGAAAAACTCGCTTTAGACGAAATGTACAGTGTAGTAAATAGTATACGAGTGAGTTGCACTGAAAAACTTAGAATTTACTGAAAAACCCGCATTAGAAGAAATGCACAGTGTAGTACATAGTATATGAGTGAGTTGCACTGAAAAACTTAGAATTTACTGAAAAACCCGCATTAGACGAAATGCACAGTGTAGTACATTGTATATGAGTGAGTTGCACTGAAAAACTTAGAATTTACTGAAAAACCCGCTTAGACGAAATGTACAGTGTAGTACATAGTATATGAGTGAGTTGCACTGAAAAACTTAGAATTTACTGAAAAACCCGCATTAGACGAAATGCACAGTGTAGTACATTGTATATGAGTGAGTTGCACTGAAAAACTTAGAATTTACTGAAAAACCCGCTTTAGACGAAATGTACAGTGTAGTACATAGTATATGAGCGAGATGCACTGAAAAACTTAGAATTTACTGAAAAACCCGCATTAGACGAAATGCACAGTGTAGTACATTGTATATGAGTGAGATGCACTGAAAAACTTAGAATTTACTGAAAAACCCGCATTAGACGAAATGCACAGTGTAGTACATTGTATATGAGTGAGTTGCACTGAAAAACTTAGAATTTACTGAAAAACCCGCATTAGACGAAATCCACAGTGTAGTACATTGTATATGAGTGAGTTGCACTGAAAAACTTAGAATTTACTGAAAAACCCGCATTAGACGAAATGCACAGTGTAGTACATAGTATATGAGTGAGTTGCACTGAAAAACTTAGAATTTACTGGAAAACCTGCATTAGACGAAATGCAAAGTGTAGTACATTGTATATGAGTGACTTGCACTGAAAAACTTAGAATTTACTGAAAAACCCGCATTAGACGAAATGTACAGTGTAGTACAGTGAATATGAGTGAGTTGCACTGAAAAACTTAGAATTTACTGAAAAACCCGCATTAGACGAAATGCACAGTGTAGTATATTGTACATGAGTGAGTTGCACTGAAAAACTTAGAATTTACTGAAAAAACCGCATTAGACGAAATGCACAGTGTAGTACATTGTATATGAGTGAGTTGCACTGAAAAACTTAGAATTTACTGAAAAACCCGCATTAGACGAAATGCACAGTGTAGTACATTGTATATGAGTGAGTTGCACGGAAAAACTTAGAATTTACTGAAAAACCCGCATTAGACGAAATCCACAGTGTAGTACATTGTATATGAGTGAGTTGCACTGAAAAACTTAGAATTTACTGAAAAACCCGCATTAGACGAAATCCACAGTGTAGTACATTGTATATGAGTGAGTTGCACTGAAAAACTTAGAATTTACTGAAAAACCCGCATTAGAAGAAATCCACAGTGTAGTACATTGTATATGAGTGAGTTGCACTGAAAAACTTAGAATTTACTGAAAAACCCGCATTAGACGAAATCCACAGTGTAGTACATTGTATATGAGTGAGTTGCACTGAAAAACTTAGAATTTACTGAAAAACCCGCATTAGACGAAATGTACAATGTAGTACATAGTATATGAGTGAGTTGCACTGAAAAACTTAGAATTTACTGAAAAACCCGCATTAGACGAAATGCACAGTGTAGTACATAGTATATGAGTGAGTTGCACTGAAAAACTTAGAATTTACTGAAAAACCCGCATTAGACGAAATGCACAGTGTAGTACATAGTATATGAGTGAGTTGCACTGAAAAACTTAGAATTTACTGAAAAACCCGCATTAGACGAAATGCACAGTTTAGTACATTGTATATGAGTGAGTTGCACTGAAAAACTTAGAATTTACTGAAAAACCTGCATTAGACGAAATGCACAGTGTAGTACATTGTATATGAGTGAGTTGCACTGAAAAACTTAGAATTTTCTGAAAAACCCGCATTAGACGAAATGCACAGTGTAGTACAGTGAATATGAGTGAGTTGCACTGAAAAACTTAGAATTTACTGAAAAACCCGCATTAGACGAAATGCACAGTGTAGTATATTGTACATGAGTGAGTTGCACTGAAAAACTTAGAATTTACTGAAAAACCCGCATTAGACGAAATGCACAGTGTAGTACATTGTATATGAGTGAGTTGCACTGAAAAACTTAGAATTTACTGAAAAACCCGCATTAGACGAAATGCACAGTGTAGTACATTGTATATGAGTGAGTTGCACGGAAAAACTTAGAATTTACTGAAAAACCCGCATTAGACGAAATCCACAGTGTAGTACATTGTATATGAGTGAGTTGCACTGAAAAACTTAGAATTTACTGAAAAACCCGCATTAGACGAAATCCACAGTGTAGTACATTGTATATGAGTGAGTTGCACTGAAAAACTTAGAATTTACTGAAAAACCCGCATTAGACGAAATCCACAGTGTAGTACATTGTATATGAGTGAGTTGCACTGAAAAACTTAGAATTTACTGAAAAACCCGCATTAGACGAAATGTACAGTGTAGTACATAGTATATGAGTGAGTTGCACTGAAAAACTTAGAATTTACTGAAAAACACGCATTAGACGAAATGCACAGTGTAGTACATAGTATATGAGTGAGTTGCACTGAAAAACTTAGAATTTACTGAAAAACCCGCATTAGACGAAATGCACAGTGTAGTACATTGTATATGAGTGAGTTGCACTGAAAAACTTAGAATTTACTGAAAAACCCGCTTTAGACGAAATGTACAGTGTAGTACATAGTATATGAGTGAGTTGCACTGAAAAACTTAGAATTTACTGAAAAACCCGCATTAGACGAAATGCACAGTGTAGTACATAGTATATGAGTGAGTTGCACTGAAAAACTTAGAATTTACTGAAAAACCCGCATTAGACGAAATGCACAGTGTAGTGCATTGTATATGAGTGAGTTGCACTGAAAAACTTAGAATTTACTGAAAAACCCGCATTAGACAAAATCCACAGTGTAGTACATTGTATATGAGTGAGTTGCACTGAAAAACTTAGAATTTACTGAAAAACCCGCATTAGACGAAATGCACAGTGTAGTATATTGTATATGAGTGAGTTGCACTGAAAAACTTAGAATTTACTGAAAAACCCGCATTAGACGAAATGCACAGTGTAGTATATTGTATATGAGTGAGTTGCACTGAAAAACTTAGAATTTATTGAAAAACCCGCATTAGACGAAATGCACAGTGTAGTACATTGTATATGAGTGAGTTGCACTGAAAAACTTAGAATTTACTGAAAACCCGCATTAGACGAAATGCACAGTGTAGTACATTGTATATGAGTGAGTTGCACTGAAAATCTTAGAATTTACTGAAAAACCCGCATTAGACGAAATGCACAGTGTAGTACATTGTATATGAGTGAGTTGCACTGAAAATCTTAGAATTTACTGAAAAACCCGCATTAGACGAAATGCACAGTGTAGTACATTGTATATGAGTGAGTTGCACTGAAAAACTTAGAATTTACTGAAAAACCCGCATTAGACGAAATGCACAGTGTAGTACATTGTATATGAGTGAGTTGCAGGGGAAAACTTAGAATTTACTGAAAAACCCGCATTAGACGAAATGCACAGTGTAGTACATTGTATATGAGTGAGTTGCACTGAAAAACTTAGAATTTACTGAAAAACCCGCATTAGACGAAATCCACAGTGTAGTACATTGTATATGAGTGAGTTGCATTGAAAAACTTAGAATTTACTGAAAAACCCGCATTAGACGAAATGTACAGTGTAGTACATAGTATATGAGTGAGTTGCACTGAAAAACTTAGAATTTACTGAAAAACCCGCATTAGACGAAATGCACAGTGTAGTATATTGTATATGAGTGAGTTGCACTGAAAAACTTAGAATTTACTGAAAAACCCGCTTTAGACGAAATGTACAGTGTAGTAAATAGTATATGAGTGAGTTGCACTGAAAAACTTAGAATTTACTGAAAAACCCGCATTAGACGAAATGCACAGTGTAGTACATAGTATATGAGTGAGTTGCACTGAAAAACTTAGAATTTACTGAAAAACCCGCATTAGACGAAATGCACAGTGTAGTACATTGTATATGAGTGAGTTGCACTGAAAAACTTAGAATTTACTGAAAAACCCGCTTTAGACGAAATGTACAGTGTAGTACATAGTATATGAGTGAGTTGCACTGAAAAACTTAGAATTTACTGAAAAACCCGCATTAGACGAAATGCACAGTGTAGTACATAGTATATGAGTGAGTTGCACTGAAAAACTTAGAATTTACTGAAAAACCCGCATTAGACGAAATGCACAGTGTAGTACATTGTATATGAGTGAGTTGCACTGAAAAACTTAGAATTTACTGAAAAACCCGCATTAGACAAAATCCACAGTGTACTACATTGTATATGAGTGAGTTGCACTGAAAAACTTAGAATTTACTGAAAAACCCGCATTAGACGAAATCCACAGTGTAGTACATTGTATATGAGTGAGTTGCACTGAAAAACTTAGAATTTACTGAAAAACCCGCATTAGACGAAATGCACAGTGTAGTACATTGTATATGAGTGAGTTGCACTGAAAAACTTAGAATTTACTGAAAAACCCGCATTAGAAGAAATCCACAGTGTAGTACATTGTATATGAGTGAGTTGCACTGAAAAACTTAGAATTTACTGAAAAAACCCGCATTAGACGAAATGCACAGTGTAGTATATTGTATATGAGTGAGTTGCACTGAAAAAACTTAGAATTTACTGAAAAAACCCGCATTAGACGAAATGCACAGTGTAGTATATTGTATATGAGTTAGTTGCACTGAAAAACTTAGAATTTATTGAAAAACCCGCATTAGACGAAATGCACAGTGTAGTACATTGTATATGAGTGAGTTGCACTGAAAAACTTAGAATTTACTGAAAACCCGCATTAGACGAAATGCACAGTGTAGTACATTGTATATTGAGTGAGTTGCACTGAAAATCTTAGAATTTACTGAAAAAACCCGCATTAGACGAAATGCACAGTGTAGTACATTGTATATGACTGAGTTGCACTGAAAATCTTAGAATTTACTGAAAAAACCCGCATTAGACGAAATGCACAGTGTAGTACATTGTATATGAGTGAGTTGCACTGAAAAACTTAGAATTTACTGAAAAACCCGCATTAGACGAAATGCACAGTGTAGTACATTGTATATGAGTGAGTTGCACTGAAAAACTTAGAATTTACTGAAAAACCCCGCATTAGACGAAATGCACAGTGTAGTACATTGTATATGAGTGAGTTGCAGGGGGAAAACTTAGAATTTACTGAAAAACCCGCATTAGACGAAATGCACAGTGTAGTATATTGTATATGAGTGAGTTGCACTGAAAAACTTAGAATTTACTGAAAAACCCGCTTTAGACGAAATGTACAGTGTAGTAAATAGTATATGAGTGAGTTGCACTGAAAAACTTAGAATTTACTGAAAAACCCGCATTAGACGAAATGCACAGTGTAGTACATAGTATATGAGTGAGTTGCACTGAAAAACTTAGAATTTACTGAAAAACCCGCATTAGACGAAATGCACAGTGTAGTACATTGTATATGAGTGAGTTGCACTGAAAAAACTTAGAATTTACTGAAAAAAACCCCGCTTAGACGAAATGTACAGTGTAGTACATAGTATATGAGTGAGTTGCACTGAAAAACTTAGAATTTACTGAAAAACCCGCATTAGACGAAATGCACAGTGTAGTACATAGTATATGAGTGAGTTGCACTGAAAAACTTAGAATTTACTGAAAAAACCCGCATTAGACGAAATGCACAGTGTAGTACATTGTATATGAGTGAGTTGCACTGAAAAACTTAGAATTTACTGAAAAACCCGCATTAGACAAAATCCACAGTGTAGTACAATGTATATGAGTGAGTTGCACTGAAAAACTTAGAATTTACTGAAAAACCCGCATTAGACGAAATCCACAGTGTAGTACATTGTATATGAGTGAGTTGCACTGAAAAACTTAGAATTTACTGAAAAACCCGCATTAGACGAAATGCACAGTGTAGTACATTGTATATGAGTGAGTTGCACTGAAAAACTTAGAATTTACTGAAAAACCCCGCATTAGAAGAAATCCACAGTGTAGTACATTGTATATGAGTGAGTTGCACTGAAAAACTTAGAATTTACTGAAAAACCCGCATTAGACGAAATGCACAGTGTAGTATATTGTATATGAGTGAGTTGCACTGAAAAACTTAGAATTTACTGAAAAACCCGCATTAGACGAAATGCACAGTGTAGTATATTGTATATGAGTTAGTTGCACTGAAAAACTTAGAATTTATTGAAAAACCCGCATTAGACGAAATGCACCAGTGTAGTACATTGTATATGAGTGAGTTGCACTGAAAAACTTAGAATTTACTGAAAACCCGCATTAGACGAAATGCACAGTGTAGTACATTGTATATGAGTGAGTTGCACTGAAAATCTTAGAATTTACTGAAAAACCCGCATTAGACGAAATGCACAGTGTAGTACATTGTATATGACTGAGTTGCACTGAAAATCTTAGAATTTACTGAAAAACCCGCATTAGACGAAATGCACAGTGTAGTACATTGTATATGAGTGAGTTGCAGGGGAAAACTTAGAATTTACTGAAAAACCCGCATTAGACGAAATGCACAGTGTAGTACATTGTATATGAGTGAGTTGCACTGAAAAACTTAGAATTTACTGAAAAACCCGCATTAGACGAAATGCACAGTGTAGTACATTGTATATGAGTGAGTTGCAGGGGAAAACTTAGAATTTACTGAAAAACCCGCATTAGACGAAATGCACAGTGTAGTACATTGTATATGAGTGAGTTGCACTGAAAAACTTAGAATTTACTGAAAAACCCGCATTAGACGAAATCCACAGTGTAGTACATTGTATATGAGTGAGTTGCATTGAAAAACTTAGAATTTACTGAAAAACCCGCATTAGACGAAATGCACAGTGTAGTACATTGTATATGAGTGAGTTGCACTGAAAAACTTAGAATTTACTGAAAAACCCGCATTAGACGAAATGCACAGTGTAGTACATTGTATATGAGTGAGTTGCAGGGGAAAACTTAGAATTTACTGAAAAACCCGCATTAGACGAAATGCACAGTGTAGTACATTGTATATGAGTGAGTTGCACTGAAAAACTTAGAATTTACTGAAAAACCCGCATTAGACGAAATCCACAGTGTAGTACATAGTATATGAGTGAGTTGCACTGAAAAACTTAGAATTTACTGAAAAACCCGCATTAGACGAAATGCACAGTGTGTAGTATATTGTATATGAGTGAGTTGCACTGAAAAACTTAGAATTTACTGAAAAACCCGCTTTAGACGAAATGTACAGTGTAGTAAATAGTATATGAGTGAGTTGCACTGAAAAACTTAGAATTTACTGAAAAACCCGCATTAGACGAAATGCACAGTGTAGTACATAGTATATGAGTGAGTTGCACTGAAAAACTTAGAATTTACTGAAAAACCCGCATTAGACGAAATGCACAGTGTAGTACATTGTATATGAGTGAGTTGCACTGAAAAACTTAGAATTTACTGAAAAACCCGCTTTAGACGAAATGTACAGTGTAGTACATAGTATATGAGTGAGTTGCACTGAAAAACTTAGAATTTACTGAAAAACCCGCATTAGACGAAATGCACAGTGTAGTACATAGTATATGAGTGAGTTGCACTGAAAAACTTAGAATTTACTGAAAAACCCGCATTAGACGAAATGCACAGTGTAGTACATTGTATATGAGTGAGTTGCACTGAAAAACTTAGAATTTACTGAAAAACCCGCATTAGACAAAATCCACAGTGTAGTACATTGTATATGAGTGAGTTGCACTGAAAAACTTAGAATTTACTGAAAAACCCGCATTAGACGAAATCCACAGTGTAGTACATTGTATATGAGTGAGTTGCACTGAAAAACTTAGAATTTACTGAAAAACCCGCATTAGACGAAATGCACAGTGTAGTACATTGTCTATGAGTGAGTTGCACTGAAAAACTTAGAATTTACTGAAAAACCCGCATTAGAAGAAATCCACAGTGTAGTACATTGTATATGAGTGAGTTGCACTGAAAAACTTAGAATTTACTGAAAAACCCGCATTAGACGAAATGCACAGTGTAGTATATTGTATATGAGTGAGTTGCACTGAAAAACTTAGAATTTACTGAAAAACCCGCATTAGACGAAATGCACAGTGTAGTATATTGTATACGAGTTAGTTGCACTGAAAAACTTAGAATTTATTGAAAAACCCGCATTAGACGAAATGCACAGTGTAGTACATTGTATATGAGTGAGTTGCACTGAAAAACTTAGAATTTACTGAAAACCCGCATTAGACGAAATGCACAGTGTAGTACATTGTATATGAGTGAGTTGCACTGAAAATCTTAGAATTTACTGAAAAACCCGCATTAGACGAAATGCACAGTGTAGTACATTGTATATGACTGAGTTGCACTGAAAATCTTAGAATTTACTGAAAAACCCGCATTAGACGAAATGCACAGTGTAGTACATTGTATATGAGTGAGTTGCAGGGGAAAACTTAGAATTTACTGAAAAACCCGCATTAGACGAAATGCACAGTGTAGTACATTGTATATGAGTGAGTTGCACTGAAAAACTTAGAATTTACTGAAAAACCCGCATTAGACGAAATGCACAGTGTAGTACATTGTATATGAGTGAGTTGCAGGGGAAAACTTAGAATTTACTGAAAAACCCGCATTAGACGAAATGCACAGTGTAGTACATTGTATATGAGTGAGTTGCACTGAAAAACTTAGAATTTACTGAAAAACCCGCATTAGACGAAATCCACAGTGTAGTACATTGTATACGAGTGAGTTGCATTGAAAAACTTAGAATTTACTGAAAAACCCGCATTAGACGAAATGCACAGTGTAGTACATTGTATATGAGTGAGTTGCACTGAAAAACTTAGAATTTACTGAAAAACCCGCATTAGACGAAATGCACAGTGTAGTACATTGTATATGAGTGAGTTGCAGGGGAAAACTTAGAATTTACTGAAAAACCCGCATTAGACGAAATGCACAGTGTAGTACATTGTATATGAGTGAGTTGCACTGAAAAACTTAGAATTTACTGAAAAACCCGCATTAGACGAAATCCACAGTGTAGTACATTGTATATGAGTGAGTTGCATTGAAAAACTTAGAATTTACTGAAAAACCCGCATTAGACGAAATGTACAGTGTAGTACATAGTATATGAGTGAGTTGCACTGAAAAACTTAGAATTTACTGAAAAACCCGCATTAGACGAAATGCACAGTGTAGTATATTGTATATGAGTGAGTTGCACTGAAAAACTTAGAATTTACTGAAAAACCCGCTTTAGACGAAATGTACAGTGTAGTAAATAGTATATGAGTGAGTTGCACTGAAAAACTTAGAATTTACTGAAAAACCCGCATTAGACGAAATGCACAGTGTAGTACATAGTATATGAGTGAGTTGCACTGAAAAACTTAGAATTTACTGAAAAACCCGCATTAGACGAAATGCACAGTGTAGTACATTGTATATGAGTGAGTTGCACTGAAAAACTTAGAATTTACTGAAAAACCCGCTTTAGACGAAATGTACAGTGTAGTACATAGTATATGAGTGAGTTGCACTGAAAAACTTAGAATTTACTGAAAAACCCGCATTAGACGAAATGCACAGTGTAGTACATAGTATATGAGTGAGTTGCACTGAAAAACTTAGAATTTACTGAAAAACCCGCATTAGACGAAATGCACAGTGTAGTACATTGTATATGAGTGAGTTGCACTGAAAAACTTAGAATTTACTGAAAAACCCGCATTAGACAAAATCCACAGTGTAGTACATTGTATATGAGTGAGTTGCACTGAAAAACTTAGAATTTACTGAAAAACCCGCATTAGACGAAATCCACAGTGTAGTACATTGTATATGAGTGAGTTGCACTGAAAAACTTAGAATTTACTGAAAAACCCGCATTAGACGAAATGCACAGTGTAGTACATTGTATATGAGTGAGTTGCACTGAAAAACTTAGAATTTACTGAAAAACCCGCATTAGAAGAAATCCACAGTGTAGTACATTGTATATGAGTGAGTTGCACTGAAAAACTTAGAATTTACTGAAAAACCCGCATTAGACGAAATGCACAGTGTAGTATATTGTATATGAGTGAGTTGCACTGAAAAACTTAGAATTTACTGAAAAACCCGCATTAGACGAAATGCACAGTGTAGTATATTGTATATGAGTTAGTTGCACTGAAAAACTTAGAATTTATTGAAAAACCCGCATTAGACGAAATGCACAGTGTAGTACATTGTATATGAGTGAGTTGCACTGAAAAACTTAGAATTTACTGAAAACCCGCATTAGACGAAATGCACAGTGTAGTACATTGTATATGAGTGAGTTGCACTGAAAATCTTAGAATTTACTGAAAAACCCGCATTAGACGAAATGCACAGTGTAGTACATTGTATATGACTGAGTTGCACTGAAAATCTTAGAATTTACTGAAAAACCCGCATTAGACGAAATGCACAGTGTAGTACATTGTATATGAGTGAGTTGCACTGAAAAACTTAGAATTTACTGAAAAACCCGCATTAGACGAAATGCACAGTGTAGTACATTGTATATGAGTGAGTTGCAGGGGAAAACTTAGAATTTACTGAAAAACCCGCATTAGACGAAATGCACAGTGTAGTACATTGTATATGAGTGAGTTGCACTGAAAAACTTAGAATTTACTGAAAAACCCGCATTAGACGAAATCCAGAGTGTAGTACATTGTATATGAGTGAGTTGCATTGAAAAACTTAGAATTTACTGAAAAACTCGCATTAGACGAAATGCACAGTGTAGTTCATTGTATATGAGTGAGTTGCACTGAAAAACTTAGAATTTACTGAAAAACCCGCATTAGACGAAATGCACAGTGTAGTACATTGTATATGAGTGAGTTGCAGGGGAAAACTTAGAATTTACTGAAAAACCCGCATTAGACGAAATGTACAGTGTAGTACATAGTATATGAGGTGAGTTGCACTGAAAAACTTAGAATTTACTGAAAAACCCGCATTAGACGAAATGCACAGTGTAGTATATTGTATATGAGTGAGTTGCACTGAAAAACTTAGAATTTACTGAAAAACCCGCTTTAGACGAAATGTACAGTGTAGTAAATAGTATATGAGTGAGTTGCACTGAAAAACTTAGAATTTACTGAAAAACCCGCATTAGACGAAATGCACAGTGTAGTACATAGTATATGAGTGAGTTGCACTGAAAAACTTAGAATTTACTGAAAAACCCGCATTAGACGAAATGCACAGTGTAGTACATTGTATATGAGTGAGTTGCACTGAAAAACTTAGAATTTACTGAAAAACCCGCTTTAGACGAAATGTACAGTGTAGTACATAGTATATGAGTGAGTTGCACTGAAAAACTTAGAATTTACTGAAAAACCCGCATTAGACGAAATGCACAGTGTAGTACATAGTATATGAGTGAGTTGCACTGAAAAACTTAGAATTTACTGAAAAACCCGCATTAGACGAAATGCACAGTGTAGTACATTGTATATGAGTGAGTTGCACTGAAAAACTTAGAATTTACTGAAAAACCCGCATTAGACAAAATCCACAGTGTAGTACATTGTATATGAGTGAGTTGCACTGAAAAACTTAGAATTTACTGAAAAACCCGCATTAGACAAAATCCACAGTGTAGTACATTGTATATGAGTGAGTTGCACTGAAAAACTTAGAATTTACTGAAAAACCCGCATTAGACGAAATGCACAGTGTAGTACATTGTATATGAGTGAGTTGCACTGAAAAACTTAGAATTTACTGAAAAACCCGCATTAGACAAAATCCACAGTGTAGTACATTGTATATGAGTGAGTTGCAGGGGAAAACTTAGAATTTACTGAAAAAACCCGCATTAGACGAAATCCACAGTGTAGTACATTGTATATGAGTGAGTTGCACTGAAAAACTTAGAATTTACTGAAAAACCCCGCCATTAGACTAAATGCACAGTGTAGTACATTGTATATGAGTGAGTTGCACTGAAAAACTTAGAATTTACTGAAAAACCCGCATTAGAAGAAATCCACAGTGTAGTACATAGTATATGAGTGAGTTGCACTGAAAAACTTAGAATTTACTGAAAAACCCGCATTAGACGAAATGCACAGTGTAGTATATTGTATATGAGTGAGTTGCACTGAAAAACTTAGAATTTACTGAAAAACCCGCTTTAGACGAAATGTACAGTGTAGTAAATAGTATATGAGTGAGTTGCACTGAAAAACTTAGAATTTACTGAAAAACCCGCATTAGACGAAATGCACAGTGTAGTACATAGTATATGAGTGAGTTGCACTGAAAAACTTAGAATTTACTGAAAAACCCGCATTAGACGAAATGCACAGTGTAGTACATTGTATATGAGTGAGTTGCACTGAAAAACTTAGAATTTACTGAAAAACCCGCTTTAGACGAAATGTACAGTGTAGTACATAGTATATGAGTGAGTTGCACTGAAAAACTTAGAATTTACTGAAAAACCCGCATTAGACGAAATGCACAGTGTAGTACATAGTATATGAGTGAGTTGCACTGAAAAACTTAGAATTTACTGAAAAACCCGCATTAGACGAAATGCACAGTGTAGTACATTGTATATGAGTGAGTTGCACTGAAAAACTTAGAATTTACTGAAAAACACCGCATTAGACAAAATCCACAGTGTAGTACATTGTATATGAGTGAGTTGCACTGAAAAACTTAGAATTTACTGAAAAACCCGCATTAGACGAAATCCACAGTGTAGTACATTGTATATGAGTGAGTTGCACTGAAAAACTTAGAATTTACTGAAAAACCCGCATTAGACGAAATGCACAGTGTAGTACATTGTATATGAGTGAGTTGCACTGAAAAACTTAGAATTTACTGAAAAACCCGCATTAGAAGAAATCCACAGTGTAGTACATTGTATATGAGTGAGTTGCACTGAAAAACTTAGAATTTACTGAAAAACCCGCATTAGACGAAATGCACAGTGTAGTATATTGTATATGAGTGAGTTGCACTGAAAAACTTAGAATTTACTGAAAAACCCGCATTAGACGAAATGCACAGTGTAGTATATTGTATATGAGTTAGTTGCACTGAAAAACTTAGAATTTATTGAAAAACCCGCATTAGACGAAATGCACAGTGTAGTACATTGTATATGAGTGAGTTGCACTGAAAAACTTAGAATTTACTGAAAACCCGCATTAGACGAAATGCACAGTGTAGTACATTGTATATGAGTGAGTTGCACTGAAAATCTTAGAATTTACTGAAAAACCCGCATTAGACGAAATGCACAGTGTAGTACATTGTATATGACTGAGTTGCACTGAAAATCTTAGAATTTACTGAAAAACCCGCATTAGACGAAATGCACAGTGTAGTACATTGTATATGAGTGAGTTGCACTGAAAAACTTAGAATTTACTGAAAAACCCGCATTAGACGAAATGCACAGTGTAGTACATTGTATATGAGTGAGTTGCAGGGAAAAACTTAGAATTTACTGAAAAACCCGCATTAGACGAAATGCACAGTGTAGTACATTGTATATGAGTGAGTTGCACTGAAAAACTTAGAATTTACTGAAAAACCCGCATTAGACGAAATCCACAGTGTAGTACATTGTATATGAGTGAGTTGCATTGAAAAACTTAGAATTTACTGAAAAACCCGCATTAGACGAAATGTACAGTGTAGTACATAGTATATGAGTGAGTTGCACTGAAAAACTTAGAATTTACTGAAAAACCCGCATTAGACGAAATACACAGTGTAGTACATTGTATATGAGTGAGTTGCACTGAAAAACTTAGAATATACTGAAAAACCCGCTTTAGACGAAATGTACAGTGTAGTAAATAGTATATGAGTGAGTTGCACTGAAAAACTTAGAATTTACTGAAAAACCCGCATTAGACAAAATGCACAGTGTAGTACATAGTATATGAGTGAGTTGCACTGAAAAACTTAGAATTTACTGAAAAACCCGCATTAGACGAAATGCACAGTGTAGTACATAGTATATGAGTGAGTTGCACTGAAAAACTTAGAATTTACTGAAAAACCCGCATTAGACGAAATGCACAGTGTAGTACATTGTATATGAGTGAGTTGCACTGAAAAACTTAGAATTTACTGAAAAACCCGCATTAGACGAAATGCACAGTGTAGTACATTGTATATGAGTGAGTTGCACTGAAAAACTTAGAATTTACTGAAAAACCCGCATTAGACGAAATGCACAGTGTAGTACATTGTATATGAGTGAGTTGCACGGAAAAACTTAGAATTTACTGAAAAACCCGCATTAGACGAAATCCACAGTGTAGTACATTGTATATGAGTGAGTTGCACTGAAAAACTTAGAATTTACTGAAAAACCCGCATTAGACGAAATCCACAGTGTAGTACATTGTATATGAGTGAGTTGCACTGAAAAACTTAGAATTTACTGAAAAACCCGCATTAGACGAAATCCACAGTGTAGTACATTGTATATGAGTGAGTTGCACTGAAAAACTTAGAATTTACTGAAAAACCCGCATTAGACGAAATGTACAGTGTAGTACATAGTATATGAGTGAGTTGCACTGAAAAACTTAGAATTTACTGAAAAACACGCATTAGACGAAATGCACAGTGTAGTACATAGTATATGAGTGAGTTGCACTGAAAAACTTAGAATTTACTGAAAAACCCGCATTAGACGAAATGCACAGTGTAGTACATTGTATATGAGTGAGTTGCACTGAAAAACTTAGAATTTACTGAAAAACCCGCATTAGAAGAAATCCACAGTGTAGTACATTGTATATGAGTGAGTTGCACTGAAAAACTTAGAATTTACTGAAAAACCCGCATTAGACGAAATGCACAGTGTAGTATATTGTATATGAGTGAGTTGCACTGAAAAACTTAGAATTTACTGAAAAACCCGCATTAGACGAAATGCACAGTGTAGTATATTGTATATGAGTGAGTTGCACTGAAAATCTTAGAATTTATTGAAAAACCCGCATTAGACGAAATGCACAGTGTAGTACATTGTATATGAGTGAGTTGCACTGAAAAACTTAGAATTTACTGAAAACCCGCATTAGACGAAATGCACAGTGTAGTACATTGTATATGAGTGAGTTGCACTGAAAATCTTAGAATTTACTGAAAAACCCGCATTAGACGAAATGCACAGTGTAGTACATTGTATATGACTGAGTTGCACTGAAAATCTTAGAATTTACTGAAAAACCCGCATTAGACGAAATGCACAGTGTAGTACATTGTATATGAGTGAGTTGCACTGAAAAACTTAGAATTTACTGAAAAACCCGCATTAGACGAAATGCACAGTGTAGTACATTGTATATGAGTGAGTTGCAGGGAAAAACTTAGAATTTACTGAAAAACCCGCATTAGACGAAATGCACAGTGTAGTACATTGTATATGAGTGAGTTGCACTGAAAAACTTAGAATTTACTGAAAAACCCGCATTAGACGAAATCCACAGTGCAGTACATTGTATATGAGTGAGTTGCATTGAAAAACTTAGAATTTACTGAAAAACCCGCATTAGACGAAATCCACAGTGTAGTACATTGTATATGAGTGAGTTGCACTGAAAAACTTAGAATTTACTGAAAAACCCGCATTAGACGAAATGTACAGTGTAGTACATAGTATATGAATGAGTTGCACTGAAAAACTTAGAATTTACTGAAAAACCCGCATTAGACGAAATGCACAGTGTAGTACATTGTATATGAGTGAGTTGCACTGAAAAACTTAGAATTTACTGAAAAACCCGCATTAGACGAAATGCACAGTGTAGTACATTGTATATGAGTGAGTTGCACTGAAAAACTTAGAATTTACTGAAAAACCCGCATTAGACGAAATGCACAGTGTAGTACATTGTATATGAGTGAGTTGCACTGAAAAACTTAGAATTTACTGAAAAACCCGCATTAGACGAAATGCACAGTGTAGTACATTGTATATGAGTGAGTTGCACTGAAAAACTTAGAATTTACTGAAAAACCCGCATTAGACGAAATGCACAGTGTAGTACATTGTATATGAGTGAGTTGCACTGAAAAAAGTAGAATTTACTGAAAAACCCGCTTTAGACGAAATGCACAGTGTAGTACATTGTATATGAGTGAGTTGCACTGAAAAACTTAGAATTTACTGAAAAACCAGCATTAGACGAAATGAACAGTGTAGTACATTGTATATGAGTGAGTTGCACTGAAAAACGTAGAATTTACTGAAAAACCCGCTTTAGACGAAATGCACAGTGTAGTACATTGTATATGAGTGAGTTGTATTGAAAAACTTAGAATTTACTGAAAAACCCGCATTAGACGAAATGCAGAGTGTAGTACCTTGTATATGAGTGAGTTGCACTGAAAAACTTAGAATTTACTGAAAAACCCGCATTAGACGAAATGCACAGTGTAGTACATTGTATATGAGTGAGTTGCACTGAAATACTTAGAATTTACTGAAAAACCCGCATTAGACGAACTGCACAGTGTAGTACATTGTATATGAGTGAGTTGCACTGAAAAACTTAGAATTTACTGAAAAACCCGCATTAGACGAAATGCACAGTGTAGTACATTGTATATGAGTGAGTTGCACTGAAAAACTTAGAATTTACTGAAAAACCCGCATTAGACGAAATGCACAGTGTAGTACATTGTATATGAGTGAGTTGCACTGAAAAACTTAGAATTTACTGAAAAACCCGCATTAGATGAAATGCACAGTGTAGTACATGTATATGAGTGAGTTGCACTGAAAAACTTAGAATTTACTGAAAAACCCGCATTAGACGAAATGCACAGTGTAGTACATTGTATATGAGTGAGTTGCACTGAAAAACGTAGAATTTACTGAAAAACCCGCTTTAGACGAAATGCACAGTGTAGTACATTGTATATGAGTGAGTTGCACTGAAAAACTTAGAATTTACTGAAAAACCCGCATTAGACGAATTGCACAGTGTAGTACATTGTATATGAGTGAGTTGCACTGAAAAACTTAGAATTTACTGAAAAACCCGCATCAGACGAAATGCACAGTGTAGTACATTGTATATGAGTGAGTTGCACTGAAAAAATTAGAATTTACTGAAAAACCCGCATTAGACGAAATGCACAGTGTAGTACATTGTATATGAGTGAGTTGCACTGAAAAAATTAGAATTTACTGAAAAACCCGCATTAGACGAAATGCACAGTGTAGTACATGTATATGAGTGAGTTGCACTGAAAAACTTAGAATTTACTGAAAAACCCGCATTAGACGAAATGCACAGTGTAGTACATTGTATATGAGTGAGTTGCACTGAAAAACTTAGAATTTACTGAAAAACCCGAATTAGACGAAATGCACAGTGTAGTACATTGTATATGAGTGAGTTGCACTGAAAAAAGTAGAATTTACTGAAAAACCCGCTTTAGACGAAATGCACAGTGTAGTACATTGTATATGAGTGAGTTGCACTGAAAAACTTAGAATTTACTGAAAAACCAGCATTAGAAGAAATGAACAGTGTAGTACATTGTATATGAGTGAGTTGCACTGAAAAACTTAGAATTTACTGAAAAACCCGCTTTAGACGAAATGCATAGTGTAGTACATTGTATATGAGTGAGTTGTATTGAAAAACTTAGAATTTACTGAAAAACCCGCATTAGACGAAATGCACAGTGTAGTACCTTGTACATGAGTGAGTTGCACTGAAAAACTTAGAATTTACTGAAAACCCGCATTAGACGAAATGCACAGTGTAGTACATTGTATATGAGTGAGTTGCACTGAAATACTTAGAATTTACTGAAAAACCCGCATTAGACGAAATGCACAGTGTAGTACATTGTATATGAGTGAGTTGCACTGAAAAACTTAGAATTTACTGAAAAACCCGCATTAGACGAAATGCACAGTGTAGTACATTGTATATGAGTGAGTTGCACTGAAAAACTTAGAATTTACTGAAAAACCCGCATTAGACGAAATGCACAGTGTAGTACATTGTATATGAGTGAGTTGCACTGAAAAACTTAGAATTTACTGAAAAACCCGCATTAGACGAAATGCACAGTGTAGTACATGTATATGAGTGAGTTGCACTGAAAAACTTAGAATTTACTGAAAAACCCGCATTAGACGAAATGCACAGTGTAGTACTTTGTATATGAGTGAGTTGCACTGAAAAATTTAGAATTTACTGAAAAACCCGCATTAGACGAAATGCACAGTGTAGTACATTGTATATGAGTGAGTTGCACTGAAAAACTTAGAATTTACTGAAAAACCCGCATTAGACGAAATGCACAGTGTAGTACATTGTATATGAGTGAGTTGCACTGAAATACTTAGAATTTACTGAAAAACCCGCATTAGACGAAATACACAGTGTAGTACATTGTATATGAGTGAGTTGCACTGAAAAACTTAGAATTTACTGAAAAACCCGCATTAGACGAAATGCACAGTGTAGTACATTGTATATGAGTGAGTTGCACTGAAAAATTTAGAATTTACTGAAAAACCCGCATTAGACGAAATGTACAGTGTAGTACATAGTATATGAGTGAGTTGCACTGAAAAACTTAGAATTTACTGAAAAACCCGCATTAGACGAAATGCACAGTGTAGTACATTGTATATGAGTGAGTTGCACTGAAAAACTTAGAATTTACTGAAAAACCCGCATTAGACGAAATGCACAGTGTAGTACATTGTATATGAGTGAGTTGCACTGAAAAACTTAGAATTTACTGAAAAACCCGCATTAGACGAAATGCACAGTGTAGTACATTGTATATGAGTGAGTTGCACTGAAAAACTTAGAATTTACTGAAAAACCCGCATTAGACGAAATGCACAGTGTAGTACATGTATATGAGTGAGTTGCACTGAAAAACTTAGAATTTACTGAAAAACCCGCATTAGACGAAATGCACAGTGTAGTACTTTGTATATGAGTGAGTTGCACTGAAAAATTTAGAATTTACTGAAAAACCCGCATTAGACGAAATGCACAGTGTAGTACATTGTATATGAGTGAGTTGCACTGAAAAACTTAGAATTTACTGAAAAACCCGCATTAGACGAAATGCACAGTGTAGTACATTGTATATGAGTGAGTTGCACTGAAATACTTAGAATTTACTGAAAAACCCGCATTAGACGAAATACACAGTGTAGTACATTGTATATGAGTGAGTTGCACTGAAAAACTTAGAATTTACTGAAAAACCCGCATTAGACGAAATGCACAGTGTAGTACATTGTATATGAGTGAGTTGCACTGAAAAATTTAGAATTTACTGAAAAACCCGCATTAGACGAAATGTACAGTGTAGTACATAGTATATGAGTGAGTTGCACTGAAAAACTTCGAATTTACTGAAAAACCTGCATTAGACGAAATGCACAGTGTAGTACATAGTATATGAGTGAGTTGCACTGAAAAACTTAGAATTTACTGAAAAACCCGCATTAGACGAAATGCACAGTGTAGTACATTGTATATGAGTGAGTTGCACTGAAAAACTTAGAATTTACTGAAAAACCCGCATTAGACGAAATGAACAGTGTAGTACATTGTATATGAGTGAGTTGCACTGAAAAACGTAGAATTTACTGAAAAACCCGCTTTAGACGAAATGCACAGTGTAGTACATTGTATATGAGTGAGTTGCACTGAAAAACTTAGAATTTACTGAAAAACCCGCATTAGACGAAATGCACAGTGTAGTACATAGTATATGAGTGAGTTGCACTGAAAAACTTAGAATTTACTGAAAAACCCGCATTAGACGAAATGCACAGTGTAGTACATAGTATATGAGTGAATTGCACTGAAAAACTTAGAATTCACTGAAAAACCCGCATTAGACGAAATGCACAGTGTAGTACATTGTATATGAGTGAGTTGCACTGAAAAACTTAGAATTTACTGAAAAACCCGCATTAGACGAAATGCACAGTGTAGTACATTGTATATGAGTGAGTTGCACTGAAAAACTTAGAATTTACTGAAAAACCCGCATCAGACGAAATGCACAGTGTAGTACATTGTATATGAGTGAGTTGCACTGAAAAAATTAGAATTTACTGAAAAACCCGCATTAGACGAAATGCACAGTGTAGTACATTGTATATGAGTGAGTTGCACTGAAAAAATTAGAATTTACTGAAAAACCCGCATTAGACGAAATGCACAGTGTAGTACATGTATATGAGTGAGTTGCACTGAAAAACTTAGAATTTACTGAAAAACCCGCATTAGACGAAATGCACAGTGTAGTACATTGTATATGAGTGAGTTGCACTGAAAAACTTAGAATTTACTGAAAAACCCCCATTAGACGAAATGCACAGTGTAGTACATTGTATATGAGTGAGTTGCACTGAAAAACTTAGAATTTACTGAAAAACCCGCTTTAGACGAAATGCACAGTGTAGTACATTGTATATGAGTGAGTTGCACTGAAAAAAGTAGAATTTACTGAAAAACCCGCTTTAGACGAAATGCACAGTGTAGTACATTGTATATGAGTGAGTTGCACTGAAAAACTTAGAATTTACTGAAAAACCAGCATTAGAAGAAATGAACAGTGTAGTACATTGTATATGAGTGAGTTGAACTGAAAAACTTAGAATTTACTGAAAAACCCGCTTTAGACGAAATGCATAGTGTAGTACATTGTATATGAGTGAGTTGTATTGAAAAACTTAGAATTTACTGAAAAACCCGCATTAGACGAAATGCACAGTGTAGTACCTTGTACATGAGTGAGTTGCACTGAAAAACTTAGAATTTACTGAAAACCCGCATTAGACGAAATGCACAGTGTAGTACATTGTATATGAGTGAGTTGCACTGAAATACTTAGAATTTACTGAAAAACCCGCATTAGACGAAATGCACAGTGTAGTACATTGTATATGAGTGAGTTGCACTGAAAAACTTAGAATTTACTGAAAAACCCGCATTAGACGAAATGCACAGTGTAGTACATTGTATATGAGTGAGTTGCACTGAAAAACTTAGAATTTACTGAAAAACCCGCATTAGACGAAATGCACAGTGTAGTACATTGTATATGAGTGAGTTGCACTGAAAAACTTAGAATTTACTGAAAAACCCGCATTAGACGAAATGCACAGTGTAGTACATGTATATGAGTGAGTTGCACTGAAAAACTTAGAATTTACTGAAAAACCCGCATTAGACGAAATGCACAGTGTAGTACTTTGTATATGAGTGAGTTGCACTGAAAAATTTAGAATTTACTGAAAAACCCGCATTAGACGAAATGCACAGTGTAGTACATTGTATATGAGTGAGTTGCACTGAAAAACTTAGAATTTACTGAAAAACCCGCATTAGACGAAATGCACAGTGTAGTACATTGTATATGAGTGAGTTGCACTGAAATACTTAGAATTTACTGAAAAACCCGCATTAGACGAAATACACAGTGTAGTACATTGTATATGAGTGAGTTGCACTGAAAAACTTAGAATTTACTGAAAAACCCGCATTAGACGAAATGCACAGTGTAGTACATTGTATATGAGTGAGTTGCACTGAAAAATTTAGAATTTACTGAAAAACCCGCATTAGACGAAATGTACAGTGTAGTACATAGTATATGAGTGAGTTGCACTGAAAAACTTA
Source organism: Mus caroli (assembly GCF_978045245.1). NCBI lineage: Eukaryota > Metazoa > Chordata > Mammalia > Rodentia > Muridae > Mus > Mus caroli. The sequence goes on along the minus strand of NW_028227392.1, from coordinate 203,162 downwards.
GAATTTACTGAAAAACCCGCATTAGACGAAATGCACAGTGTAGTACATTGTATATGAGTGAGTTGCACTGAAAAACTTAGAATTTACTGAAAAACCCGCATTAGACGAAATGCACAGTGTAGTACATTGTATATGAGTGAGTTGCACTGAAAAACTTAGAATTTACTGAAAAACCCGCATTAGACGAAATGCACAGTGTAGTACATTGTATATGAGTGAGTTGCACTGAAAAACTTAGAATTTACTGAAAAACCCGCATTAGACGAAATGCACAGTGTAGTACATGTATATGAGTGAGTTGCACTGAAAAACTTAGAATTTACTGAAAAACCCGCATTAGACGAAATGCACAGTGTAGTACTTTGTATATGAGTGAGTTGCACTGAAAAATTTAGAATTTACTGAAAAACCCGCATTAGACGAAATGCACAGTGTAGTACTTTGTATATGAGTGAGTTGCACTGAAAAACTTAGAATTTACTGAAAAACCCGCATTAGACGAAATGCACAGTGTAGTACATTGTATATGAGTGAGTTGCACTGAAATACTTAGAATTTACTGAAAAACCCGCATTAGACGAAATACACAGTGTAGTACATTGTATATGAGTGAGTTGCACTGAAAAACTTAGAATTTACTGAAAAACCCGCATTAGACGAAATGCACAGTGTAGTACATTGTATATGAGTGAGTTGCACTGAAAAATTTAGAATTTACTGAAAAACCCGCATTAGACGAAATGTACAGTGTAGTACATAGTATATGAGTGAGTTGCACTGAAAAACTTCGAATTTACTGAAAAACCTGCATTAGACGAAATGCACAGTGTAGTACATAGTATATGAGTGAGTTGCACTGAAAAACTTAGAATTTACTGAAAAACCCGCATTAGACGAAATGCACAGTGTAGTACATTGTATATGAGTGAGTTGCACTGAAAAACTTAGAATTTACTGAAAAACCCGCATTAGACGAAATGAACAGTGTAGTACATTGTATATGAGTGAGTTGCACTGAAAAACTTAGAATTTACTGAAAAACCCGCATTAGACGAAATGCACAGTGTAGTACATTGTATATGAGTGAGTTGCACTGAAAAACTTAGAATTTACTGAAAAACCCCCATTAGACGAAATGCACAGTGTAGTACATTGTATATGAGTGAGTTGCACTGAAAAACTTAGAATTTACTGAAAAACCAGCATTAGACGAAATGAACAGTGTAGTACATTGTATATGAGTGAGTTGCACTGAAAAACGTAGAATTTACTGAAAAACCCGCTTTAGACGAAATGCACAGTGTAGTACATTGTATATGAGTGAGTTGTATTGAAAAACTTAGAATTTACTGAAAAACCCGCATTAGACGAAATGCACAGTGTAGTACCTTGTATATGAGTGAGTTGCACTGAAAAACTTAGAATTTACTGAAAAACCCGCATTAGACGAAATGCACAGTGTAGTACATTGTATATGAGTGAGTTGCACTGAAATACTTAGAATTTACTGAAAAACCCGCATTAGACGAAGTGCACAGTGTAGTACATTGTATATGAGTGAGTTGCACTGAAAAACTTAGAATTTACTGAAAAACCCGCATTAGACGAAATGCACAGTGTAGTACATTGTATATGAGTGAGTTGCACTGAAAAACTTAGAATTTACTGAAAAACCCGCATTAGACGAAATGCACAGTGTAGTACATTGTATATGAGTGAGTTGCACTGAAAAACTTAGAATTTACTGAAAAACCCGCATTAGATGAAATGCACAGTGTAGTACATGTATATGAGTGAGTTGCACTGGAAAAACTTAGAATTTACTGAAAAACCCGCATTAGACGAAATGCACAGTGTAGTACTTTGTATATGAGTGAGTTGCACTGAAAAATTTAGAATTTACTGAAAAACCCGCATTAGACGAAATGCACAGTGTAGTAAATTGTATATGAGTGAGTTGCACTGAAAAAACTTAGAATTTACTGAAAAAACCCGCATTAGACGAAATGCACAGTGTAGTACATTGTATATGAGTGAGTTGCACTGAAAAACTTAGAATTTACTGAAAAACCCGCATTAGACGAAATGCACAGTGTAGTACATTGTATATGAGTGAGTTGCACTGAAAAACTTAGAATTTACTGAAAAACCCGCATTAGACGAAATACACAGTGTAGTACATTGTATATGAATGAGTTGCACTGAAAAACTTAGAATTTACTGAAAAACCCGCATTAGACGAAATGCAGAGTGTAGTACATTGTATATGAGTGAGTTGCACTGAAAAATTTAGAATTTACTGAAAAACCCCGCATTAGACGAAATGTACAGTGTAGTACATAGTATATGAGTGAGTTGCACTGAAAAACTTCGAATTTACTGAAAAACCTGCATTAGACGAAATGCACAGTGTAGTACATAGTATATGAGTGAGTTGCACTGAAAAACTTAGAATTTACTGAAAAACCCGCATTAGACGAAATGCACAGTGTAGTACATTGTATATGAGTGAGTTGCACTGAAAAACTTAGAATTTACTGAAAAACCCGCATTAGACGAAATGAACAGTGTAGTACATTGTATATGAGTGAGTTGCACTGAAAAACGTAGAATTTACTGAAAAACCCGCTTTAGACGAAATGCACAGTGTAGTACATTGTATATGAGTGAGTTGCACTGAAAAACTTAGAATTTACTGAAAAACCCGCATTAGACGAATTGCACAGTGTAGTACATTGTATATGAGTGAGTTGCACTGAAAAACTTAGAATTTACTGAAAAACCCGCATCAGACGAAATGCACCAGTGTAGTTACATTGTATATGAGTGAGTTGCACTGAAAAAATTAGAATTTACTGAAAAACCCGCATTAGACGAAATGCACAGTGTAGTACATTGTATATGAGTGAGTTGCACTGAAAAAATTAGAATTTACTGAAAAACCCGCATTAGACGAAATGCACAGTGTAGTACATGTATATGAGTGAGTTGCACTGAAAAACTTAGAATTTACTGAAAAACCCGCATTAGACGAAATGCACAGTGTAGTACATTGTTATGAGTGAGTTGCACTGAAAAACATAGAATTTACTGAAAAACCCGAATTAGACGAATGCACAGTGTAGTACATTGTATATGAGTGAGTTGCACTGAAAAAAGTAGAATTTACTGAAAAACCCGCTTTATACGAAATGCACAGTGTAGTACATTGTATATGAGTGAGTTGCACTGAAAAACTTAGAATTTACTGAAAAACCAGCATTAGACGAAATGCACAGTGTAGTACATTGTATATGATTGAGTTGCACTGAAGAAACGTAGAATTTACTGAAAAACCCGCTTTTAGACGAAATGCACAGTGTAGTACATTGTATATGAGTGAGTTGTATTGAAAAACTTAGAATTTACTGAAAAACCCGCATTAGACGAAATGCACAGTGTAGTACCTTGTATATGAGTGAGTTGCACTGAAAAACTTAGAATTTACTGAAAAACCCGCATTAGACGAAATGCACAGTGTAGTACTTTGTATATGAGTGAGTTGCACTGAAAATTTAGAATTTACTGAAAAACCCGCATTAGACGAAATGCACAGTGTAGTACATTGTATATGAGTGAGTTGCACTGAAAAACTTAGAATTTACTGAAAAACCCGCATTAGACAAAATCCACAGTGTAGTACATTGTATATGAGTGAGTTGCACTGAAAAACTTAGAATTTACTGAAAAACCCGCATTAGACGAAATCCACAGTGTAGTACATTGTATATGAGTGAGTTGCACTGAAAAACTTAGAATTTACTGAAAAACCCGCATTAGACGAAATGCACAGTGTAGTACATTGTATATGAGTGAGTTGCACTGAAAAACTTAGAATTTACTGAAAAACCCGCATTAGAAGAAATCCACAGTGTAGTACATTGTATATGAGTGAGTTGCACTGAAAAACTTAGAATTTACTGAAAAACCCGCATTAGACGAAATGCACAGTGTAGTATATTGTATATGAGTGAGTTGCACTGAAAAACTTAGAATTTACTGAAAAACCCGCATTAGACGAAATGCACAGTGTAGTACATTGTATATGAGTGAGTTGCCCTGAAAAACATAGAATTTACTGAAAAACCCGAATTAGACGAAATGCACAGTGTAGTACATTGTATATGAGTGAGTTGCACTGAAAAAAGTAGAATTTACTGAAAAAACCCGCTTTAGACGAAATGCACAGTGTAGTACATTGTATATGAGTGAGTTGCACTGAAAAACTTAGAATTTACTGAAAAACCAGCATTAGACGAATGCACAGTGTAGTACATTGTATATGATTGAGTTGCACTGAAAAACGTAGAATTTACTGAAAAACCCGCTTTAGACGAAATGCACAGTGTAGTACATTGTATATGAGTGAGTTGTATTGAAAAACTTAGAATTTACTGAAAAACCCGCATTAGACGAAATGCACAGTGTAGTACCTTGTATATGAGTGAGTTGCACTGAAAAACTTAGAATTTACTGAAAAACCCGCATTAGACGAAATGCACAGTGTAGTACTTTGTATATGAGTGAGTTGCACTGAAAAATTTAGAATTTACTGAAAAACCCGCATTAGACGAAATGCACAGTGTAGTACATTGTATATGAGTGAGTTGCACTGAAAAACTTAGAATTTACTGAAAAACCCGCATTAGACAAAATCCACAGTGTAGTACATTGTATATGAAGTGAGTTGCACTGAAAAACTTAGAATTTACTGAAAAACCCGCATTAGACGAAATCCACAGTGTAGTACATTGTATATGAGTGAGTTGCACTGAAAAACTTAGAATTTACTGAAAAACCCGCATTAGACGAAATGCCACAGTGTAGTACATTGTATATGAGTGAGTTGCACTGAAAAACTTAGAATTTACTGAAAAACCGCATTAGAAGAAATCCACAGTGTAGTACATTGTATATGAGTGAGTTGCACTGAAAAACTTAGAATTTACTGAAAAACCCGCATTAGACGAAATGCACAGTGTAGTATATTGTATATGAGTGAGTTGCACTGAAAAACTTAGAATTTACTGAAAAACCCGCATCAGACGAAATGCACAGTGTAGTACATTGTATATGAGTGAGTTGCACTGAAAAATTAGAATTTACTGAAAAACCCGCATTAGACGAAATGCACAGTGTAGTACATTGTATATGAGTGAGTTGCACTGAAAAATTAGAATTTACTGAAAAACCCGCATTAGACGAAATGCACAGTGTAGTACATGTATATGAGTGAGTTGCACTGAAAAACTTAGGAATTTACTGAAAAACCCGCATTAGACGAAATGCACAGTGTAGTACATTGTATATGAGTGAGTTGCACTGAAAAACTTAGAATTTACTGAAAAACCCGAATTAGACGAAATGCACAGTGTAGTACATTGTATATGAGTGAGTTGCACTGAAAAAAGGTAGAATTTACTGAAAAACCCGCTTTAGACGAAATGCACAGTGTAGTACATTGTATATGAGTGAGTTGCACTGAAAAACTTAGAATTTACTGAAAAACCAGCATTAGACGAAATGACAGTGTAGTACATTGTATATGAGTGAGTTGCACTGAAAAACTTAGAATTTACTGAAAAACCCGCTTTAGACGAAATGCATAGTGTAGTACATTGTATATGAGTGAGTTGTATTGAAAAACTTAGAATTTACTGAAAACCCGCATTAGACGAAATGCACAGTGTAGTACCTTGTACATGAGTGAGTTGCACTGAAAAACTTAGAATTTACTGAAAACCCGCATTAGACGAAATGCACAGTGTAGTACATTGTATATGAGTGAGTTGCACTGAAATACTTAGAATTTACTGAAAAACCCGCATTAGACGAAATGCACAGTGTAGTACATTGTATATGAGTGAGTTGCACTGAAAAACTTAGAATTTACTGAAAAACCCGCATTAGACGAAATGCACAGTGTAGTACATTGTATATGAGTGAGTTGCACTGAAAAACTTAGAATTTACTGAAAAACCCCGCATTAGACGAAATGCACAGTGTAGTACATTGTATATGAGTGAGTTGCACTGAAAAACTTAGAATTTACTGAAAAACCCGCATTAGACGAAATGCACAGTGTAGTACATGTATATGAGTGAGTTGCACTGAAAAACTTAGAATTTACTGAAAAACCCGCATTAGACGAAATGCACAGTGTAGTACTTTGTATATGAGTGAGTTGCACTGAAAAATTTAGAATTTACTGAAAAACCCGCATTAGACGAAATGCACAGTGTAGTACATTGTATATGAGTGAGTTGCACTGAAAAACTTAGAATTTACTGAAAAACCCGCATTAGACGAAATGCACAGTGTAGTACATTGTATATGAGTGAGTTGCACTGAAAAATTTAGAATTTACTGAAAAACCCGCATTAGACGAAATGTACAGTGTAGTACATAGTATATGAGTGAGTTGCACTGAAAAACTTAGAATTTACTGAAAAACCCGCATTAGACGAAATGCACAGTGTAGTACATTGTATATGAGTGAGTTGCACTGAAAAACTTAGAATTTACTGAAAAACCCGCATTAGACGAAATGCACAGTGTAGTACATTGTATATGAGTGAGTTGCACTGAAAAACTTAGAATTTACTGAAAAACCCGCATTAGACGAAATGCACAGTGTAGTACATTGTATATGAGTGAGTTGCACTGAAAAATTTAGAATTTACTGAAAAACCCGCATTAGACGAAATGCACAGTGTAGTACATTGTATATGAGTGAGTTGCACTGAAAAACTTAGAATTTACTGAAAAACCCGCATTAGACGAAATGCACAGTGTAGTACATTGTATATGAGTGAGTTGCACTGAAATACTTAGAATTTACTGAAAAACCCGCATTAGACGAAATACACAGTGTAGTACATTGTATATGAGTGAGTTGCACTGAAAAACTTAGAATTTACTGAAAAACCCGCATTAGACGAAATGCACAGTGTAGTACATTGTATATGAGTGAGTTGCACTGAAAAATTTAGAATTTACTGAAAAACCCGCATTAGACGAAATGTACAGTGTAGTACATAGTATATGAGTGAGTTGCACTGAAAAACTTCGAATTTACTGAAAAACCTGCATTAGACGAAATGCACAGTGTAGTACATAGTATATGAGTGAGTTGCACTGAAAAATTTAGAATTTACTGAAAAACCCGCATTAGACGAAATGCACAGTGTAGTACATTGTATATGAGTGAGTTGCACTGAAAAACTTAGAATTTACTGAAAAACCCGCATTAGACGAAATGAACAGTGTAGTACATTGTATATGAGTGAGTTGCACTGAAAAACGTAGAATTTACTGAAAAACCCGCTTTAGACGAAATGCACATTGTAGTACATTGTATATGAGTGAGTTGCACTGAAAAACTTAGAATTTACTGAAAAACCCGCATTAGACGAAATGCACAGTGTAGTACATTGTATATGAGTGAGTTGCACTGAAAAACTTAGAATTTACTGAAAAACCCGCATTAGACGAAATGCACAGTGTAGTACATAGTATATGAGTGAATTGCACTGAAAAACTTAGAATTCACTGAAAAACCCGCATTAGACGAAATGCACAGTGTAGTACATTGTATATGAGTGAGTTGCACTGAAAAACTTAGAATTTACTGAAAAACCCGCATTAGACGAAATGCACAGTGTAGTACATTGTATATGAGTGAGTTGCACTGAAAAACTTAGAATTTACTGAAAAACCCGCATCAGACGAAATGCACAGTGTAGTACATTGTATATGAGTGAGTTGCACTGAAAAAATTAGAATTTACTGAAAAACCCGCATTAGACGAAATGCACAGTGTAGTACATTGTATATGAGTGAGTTGCACTGAAAAAATTAGAATTTACTGAAAAACCCGCATTAGACGAAATGCACAGTGTAGTACATGTATATGAGTGAGTTGCACTGAAAAACTTAGAATTTACTGAAAAACCCGCATTAGACGAAATGCACAGTGTAGTACATTGTATATGAGTGAGTTGCACTGAAAAACTTAGAATTTACTGAAAAACCCCCATTAGACGAAATGCACAGTGTAGTACATTGTATATGAGTGAGTTGCACTGAAAAACTTAGAATTTACTGAAAAACCAGCATTAGACGAAATGAACAGTGTAGTACATTGTATATGAGTGAGTTGCACTGAAAAACGTAGAATTTACTGAAAAACCCGCTTTAGACGAAATGCACAGTGTAGTACATTGTATATGAGTGAGTTGTATTGAAAAACTTAGAATTTACTGAAAAACCCGCATTAGACGAAATGCACAGTGTAGTACCTTGTATATGAGTGAGTTGCACTGAAAAACTTAGAATTTACTGAAAAACCCGCATTAGACGAAATGCACAGTGTAGTACATTGTATATGAGTGAGTTGCACTGAAATACTTAGAATTTACTGAAAAACCCGCATTAGACGAAGTGCACAGTGTAGTACATTGTATATGAGTGAGTTGCACTGAAAAACTTAGAATTTACTGAAAAACCCGCATTAGACGAAATGCACAGTGTAGTACATTGTATATGAGTGAGTTGCACTGAAAAACTTAGAATTTACTGAAAAACCCGCATTAGACGAAATGCACAGTGTAGTACATTGTATATGAGTGAGTTGCACTGAAAAACTTAGAATTTACTGAAAAACCCGCATTAGATGAAATGCACAGTGTAGTACATGTATATGAGTGAGTTGCACTGAAAAACTTAGAATTTACTGAAAAACCCGCATTAGACGAAATGCACAGTGTAGTACTTTGTATATGAGTGAGTTGCACTGAAAAATTTAGAATTTACTGAAAAACCCGCATTAGACGAAATGCACAGTGTAGTAAATTGTATATGAGTGAGTTGCACTGAAAAACTTAGAATTTACTGAAAAACCCGCATTAGACGAAATGCACAGTGTAGTACATTGTATATGAGTGAGTTGCACTGAAAAACTTAGAATTTACTGAAAAACCCGCATTAGACGAAATGCACAGTGTAGTACATTGTATACGAGTGAGTTGCACTGAAAAACTTAGAATTTACTGAAAAACCCGCATTAGACGAAATACACAGTGTAGTACATTGTATATGAATGAGTTGCACTGAAAAACTTAGAATTTACTGAAAAACCCGCATTAGACGAAATGCAGAGTGTAGTACATTGTATATGAGTGAGTTGCACTGAAAAATTTAGAATTTACTGAAAAACCCGCATTAGACGAAATGTACAGTGTAGTACATAGTATATGAGTGAGTTGCACTGAAAAACTTCGAATTTACTGAAAAACCTGCATTAGACGAAATGCACAGTGTAGTACATAGTATATGAGTGAGTTGCACTGAAAAACTTAGAATTTACTGAAAAACCCGCATTAGACGAAATGCACAGTGTAGTACATTGTATATGAGTGAGTTGCACTGAAAAACTTAGAATTTACTGAAAAACCCGCATTAGACGAAATGAACAGTGTAGTACATTGTATATGAGTGAGTTGCACTGAAAAACGTAGAATTTACTGAAAAACCCGCTTTAGACGAAATGCACAGTGTAGTACATTGTATATGAGTGAGTTGCACTGAAAAACTTAGAATTTACTGAAAAACCCGCATTAGACGAATTGCACAGTGTAGTACATTGTATATGAGTGAGTTGCACTGAAAAACTTAGAATTTACTGAAAAACCCGCATCAGACGAAATGCACAGTGTAGTACATTGTATATGAGTGAGTTGCACTGAAAAAATTAGAATTTACTGAAAAACCCGCATTAGACGAAATGCACAGTGTAGTACATTGTATATGAGTGAGTTGCACTGAAAAAATTAGAATTTACTGAAAAACCCGCATTAGACGAAATGCACAGTGTAGTACATGTATATGAGTGAGTTGCACTGAAAAACTTAGAATTTACTGAAAAACCCGCATTAGACGAAATGCACAGTGTAGTACATTGTATATGAGTGAGTTGCACTGAAAAACATAGAATTTACTGAAAAACCCGAATTAGACGAAATGCACAGTGTAGTACATTGTATATGAGTGAGTTGCACTGAAAAAAGTAGAATTTACTGAAAAACCCGCTTTAGACGAAATGCACAGTGTAGTACATTGTATATGAGTGAGTTGCACTGAAAAACTTAGAATTTACTGAAAAACCAGCATTAGACGAAATGCACAGTGTAGTACATTGTATATGATTGAGTTGCACTGAAAAACGTAGAATTTACTGAAAAACCCGCTTTAGACGAAATGCACAGTGTAGTACATTGTATATGAGTGAGTTGTATTGAAAAACTTAGAATTTACTGAAAAACCCGCATTAGACGAAATGCACAGTGTAGTACCTTGTATATGAGTGAGTTGCACTGAAAAACTTAGAATTTACTGAAACACCGGCATTAGACGAAATGCACAGTGTAGTACTTTGTATATGAGTGAGTTGCACTGAAAAATTTAGAATTTACTGAAAAACCCGCATTAGACGAAATGCACAGTGTAGTACATTGTATATGAGTGAGTTGCACTGAAAAACTTAGAATTTACTGAAAAACCCGCATTAGACAAAATCCACAGTGTAGTACATTGTATATGAGTGAGTTGCACTGAAAAACTTAGAATTTACTGAAAAACCCGCATTAGACGAAATCCACAGTGTAGTACATTGTATATGAGTGAGTTGCACTGAAAAACTTAGAATTTACTGAAAAACCCGCATTAGACGAAATGCACAGTGTAGTACATTGTATATGAGTGAGTTGCACTGAAAAACTTAGAATTTACTGAAAAACCCGCATTAGAAGAAATCCACAGTGTAGTACATTGTATATGAGTGAGTTGCACTGAAAAACTTAGAATTTACTGAAAAACCCGCATTAGACGAAATGCACAGTGTAGTATATTGTATATGAGTGAGTTGCACTGAAAAACTTAGAATTTACTGAAAAACCCGAATTAGACGAAATGCACAGTGTAGTACATTGTATATGAGTGAGTTGCACTGAAAAAAGTAGAATTTACTGAAAAACCCGCTTTAGACGAAATGCACAGTGTAGTACATTGTATATGAGTGAGTTGCACTGAAAAACTTAGAATTTACTGAAAAACCAGCATTAGACGAAATGCACAGTGTAGTACATTGTATATGATTGAGTTGCACTGAAAAACGTAGAATTTACTGAAAAACCCGCTTTAGACGAAATGCACAGTGTAGTACATTGTATATGAGTGAGTTGTATTGAAAAACTTAGAATTTACTGAAAAACCCGCATTAGACGAAATGCACAGTGTAGTACCTTGTATATGAGTGAGTTGCACTGAAAAACTTAGAATTTACTGAAAAACCCGCATTAGACGAAATGCACAGTGTAGTACTTTGTATATGACTGAGTTGCACTGAAAAATTTAGAATTTACTGAAAAACCCGCATTAGACGAAATGCACAGTGTAGTACATTGTATATGAGTGAGTTGCACTGAAAAACTTAGAATTTACTGAAAAACCCGCATTAGACAAAATCCACAGTGTAGTACATTGTATATGAGTGAGTTGCACTGAAAAACTTAGAATTTACTGAAAAACCCGCATTAGACGAAATCCACAGTGTAGTACATTGTATATGAGTGAGTTGCACTGAAAAACTTAGAATTTACTGAAAAACCCGCATTAGACGAAATGCACAGTGTAGTACATTGTATATGAGTGAGTTGCACTGAAAAACTTAGAATTTACTGAAAAACCCGCATTAGAAGAAATCCACAGTGTAGTACATTGTATATGAGTGAGTTGCACTGAAAAACTTAGAATTTACTGAAAAACCCGCATTAGACGAAATGCACAGTGTAGTATATTGTATATGAGTGAGTTGCACTGAAAAACTTAGAATTTACTGAAAAACCCGCATTAGACGAAATGCACAGTGTAGTATATTGTATATGAGTTAGTTGCACTGAAAAACTTAGAATTTATTGAAAAACCCGCATTAGACGAAATGCACAGTGTAGTACATTGTATATGAGTGAGTTGCACTGAAAAACTTAGAACTTACTGAAAACCCGCATTAGACGAAATGCACAGTGTAGTACATTGTATATGAGTGAGTTGCACTGAAAATCTTAGAATTTACTGAAAAACCCGCATTAGACGAAATGCACAGTGTAGTACATTGTATATGACTGAGTTGCACTGAAAATCTTAGAATTTACTGAAAAACCCGCATTAGACGAAATGCACAGTGTAGTACATTGTATATGAGTGAGTTGCACTGAAAAACTTAGAATTTACTGAAAAACCCGCATTAGACGAAATGCACAGTGTAGTACATTGTATATCAGTGAGTTGCACTGAAAAACTTAGAATTTACTGAAAAACCCGCATTAGACGAAATGCACAGTGTAGTACATTGTATATGAGTGAGTTGCAGGGGAAAACTTAGAATTTACTGAAAAACCCGCATTAGACGAAATGCACAGTGTAGTACATTGTATATGAGTGAGTTGCACTGAAAAACTTAGAATTTACTGAAAAACCCGCATTAGACGAAATCCACAGTGTAGTACATTGTATATGAGTGAGTTGCATTGAAAAACTTAGAATTTACTGAAAAACCCGCATTAGACGAAATGTACAGTGTAGTACATAGTATATGAGTGAGTTGCACTGAAAAACTTAGAATTTACTGAAAAACCCGCATTAGATGAAATGCACAGTGTAGTACATGTATATGAGTGAGTTGCACTGAAAAACTTAGAATTTACTGAAAAACCCGCATTAGACGAAATGCACAGTGTAGTACTTTGTATATGAGTGAGTTGCACTGAAAAATTTAGAATTTACTGAAAAACCCACATTAGACGAAATGCACAGTGTAGTAAATTGTATATGAGTGAGTTGCACTGAAAAACTTAGAATTTACTGAAAAACCCGCATTAGACGAAATGCACAGTGTAGTACATTGTATATGAGTGAGTTGCACTGAAAAACTTAGAATTTACTGAAAAACCCGCATTAGACGAAATGCACAGTGTAGTACATTGTATATGAGTGAGTTGCACTGAAAAACTTAGAATTTACTGAAAAACCCGCATTAGACGAAATACACAGTGTAGTACATTGTATATGAATGAGTTGCACTGAAAAACTTAGAATTTACTGAAAAACCCGCATTAGACGAAATGCAGAGTGTAGTACATTGTATATGAGTGAGTTGCACTGAAAAATTTAGAATTTACTGAAAAACCCGCATTAGACGAAATGTACAGTGTAGTACATAGTATATGAGTGAGTTGCACTGAAAAACTTCGAATTTACTGAAAAACCTGCATTAGACGAAATGCACAGTGTAGTACATAGTATATGAGTGAGTTGCACTGAAAAACTTAGAATTTACTGAAAAACCCGCATTAGACGAAATGCACAGTGTAGTACATTGTATATGAGTGAGTTGCACTGAAAAACTTAGAATTTACTGAAAAACCCGCATTAGACGAAATGAACAGTGTAGTACATTGTATATGAGTGAGTTGCACTGAAAAACGTAGAATTTACTGAAAAACCCGCTTTAGACGAAATGCACAGTGTAGTACATTGTATATGAGTGAGTTGCACTGAAAAACTTAGAATTTACTGAAAAACCCGCATTAGACGAATTGCACAGTGTAGTACATTGTATATGAGTGAGTTGCACTGAAAAACTTAGAATTTACTGAAAAACCCGCATCAGACGAAATGCACAGTGTAGTACATTGTATATGAGTGAGTTGCACTGAAAAAATTAGAATTTACTGAAAAACCCGCATTAGACGAAATGCACAGTGTAGTACATTGTATATGAGTGAGTTGCACTGAAAAAATTAGAATTTACTGAAAAACCCGCATTAGACGAAATGCACAGTGTAGTACATGTATATGAGTGAGTTGCACTGAAAAACTTAGAATTTACTGAAAAACCCGCATTAGACGAAATGCACAGTGTAGTACATTGTATATGAGTGAGTTGCACTGAAAAACTTAGAATTTACTGAAAAACCCGAATTAGACGAAATGCACAGTGTAGTACATTGTATATGAGTGAGTTGCACTGAAAAAAGTAGAATTTACTGAAAAACCCGCTTTAGACGAAATGCACAGTGTAGTACATTGTATATGAGTGAGTTGCACTGAAAAACTTAGAATTTACTGAAAAACCAGCATTAGACGAAATGCACAGTGTAGTACATTGTATATGATTGAGTTGCACTGAAAAACGTAGAATTTACTGAAAAACCCGCTTTAGACGAAATGCACAGTGTAGTACATTGTATATGAGTGAGTTGTATTGAAAAACTTAGAATTTACTGAAAAACCCGCATTAGACGAAATGCACAGTGTAGTACCTTGTATATGAGTGAGTTGCACTGAAAAACTTAGAATTTACTGAAAAACCCGCATTAGACGAAATGCACAGTGTAGTACTTTGTATATGAGTGAGTTGCACTGAAAAATTTAGAATTTACTGAAAAACCCGCATTAGACGAAATGCACAGTGTAGTACATTGTATATGAGTGAGTTGCACTGAAAAACTTAGAATTTACTGAAAAACCCGCATTAGACAAAATCCACAGTGTAGTACATTGTATATGAGTGAGTTGCACTGAAAAACTTAGAATTTACTGAAAAACCCGCATTAGACGAAATCCACAGTGTAGTACATTGTATATGAGTGAGTTGCACTGAAAAACTTAGAATTTACTGAAAAACCCGCATTAGACGAAATGCACAGTGTAGTACATTGTATATGAGTGAGTTGCACTGAAAAACTTAGAATTTACTGAAAAACCCGCATTAGAAGAAATCCACAGTGTAGTACATTGTATATGAGTGAGTTGCACTGAAAAACTTAGAATTTACTGAAAAACCCGCATTAGACGAAATGCACAGTGTAGTATATTGTATATGAGTGAGTTGCACTGAAAAACTTAGAATTTACTGAAAAACCCGCATTAGACGAAATGCACAGTGTAGTATATTGTATATGAGTTAGTTGCACTGAAAAACTTAGAATTTATTGAAAAACCCGCATTAGACGAAATGCACAGTGTAGTACATTGTATATGAGTGAGTTGCACTGAAAAACTTAGAATTTACTGAAAACCCGCATTAGACGAAATGCACAGTGTAGTACATTGTATATGAGTGAGTTGCACTGAAAATCTTAGAATTTACTGAAAAACCCGCATTAGACGAAATGCACAGTGTAGTACATTGTATATGACTGAGTTGCACTGAAAATCTTAGAATTTACTGAAAAACCCGCATTAGACGAAATGCACAGTGTAGTACATTGTATATGAGTGAGTTGCACTGAAAAACTTAGAATTTACTGAAAAACCCGCATTAGACGAAATGCACAGTGTAGTACATTGTATATGAGTGAGTTGCAGGGGAAAACTTAGAATTTACTGAAAAACCCGCATTAGACGAAATGCACAGTGTAGTACATTGTATATGAGTGAGTTGCACTGAAAAACTTAGAATTTACTGAAAAACCCGCATTAGACGAAATCCACAGTGTAGTACATTGTATATGAGTGAGTTGCATTGAAAAACTTAGAATTTACTGAAAAACCCGCATTAGACGAAATGTACAGTGTAGTACATAGTATATGAGTGAGTTGCACTGAAAAACTTAGAATTTACTGAAAAACCCGCATTAGACGAAATGCACAGTGTAGTATATTGTATATGAGTGAGTTGCACTGAAAAACTTAGAATTTACTGAAAAACCCGCTTTAGACGAAATGCACAGTGTAGTACATGTATATGAGTGAGTTGCACTGAAAAACTTAGAATTTACTGAAAAACCCGCATTAGACGAAATGCACAGTGTAGTACATTGTATATGAGTGAGTTGCACTGAAAAACTTAGAATTTACTGAAAAACCCGAATTAGACGAAATGCACAGTGTAGTACATTGTATATGAGTGAGTTGCACTGAAAAAAGTAGAATTTACTGAAAAACCCGCTTTAGACGAAATGCACAGTGTAGTACATTGTATATGAGTGAGTTGCACTGAAAAACTTAGAATTTACTGAAAAACCAGCATTAGACGAAATGCACAGTGTAGTACATTGTATATGATTGAGTTGCACTGAAAAACGTAGAATTTACTGAAAAACCCGCTTTAGACGAAATGCACAGTGTAGTACATTGTATATGAGTGAGTTGTATTGAAAAACTTAGAATTTACTGAAAAACCCGCATTAGACGAAATGCACAGTGTAGTACCTTGTATATGAGTGAGTTGCACTGAAAAACTTAGAATTTACTGAAAAACCCGCATTAGACGAAATGCACAGTGTAGTACTTTGTATATGAGTGAGTTGCACTGAAAAATTTAGAATTTACTATAAAACCCGCATTAGACGAAATGCACAGTGTAGTACATTGTATATGAGTGAGTTGCACTGAAAAACTTAGAATTTACTGAAAAACCCGCATTAGACAAAATCCACAGTGTAGTACATTGTATATGAGTGAGTTGCACTGAAAAACTTAGAATTTACTGAAAAACCCGCATTAGACGAAATCCACAGTGTAGTACATTGTATATGAGTGAGTTGCACTGAAAAACTTAGAATTTACTGAAAAACCCGCATTAGACGAAATGCACAGTGTAGTACATTGTATATGAGTGAGTTGCACTGAAAAACTTAGAATTTACTGAAAAACCCGCATTAGAAGAAATCCACAGTGTAGTACATTGTATATGAGTGAGTTGCACTGAAAAACTTAGAATTTACTGAAAAACCCGCATTAGACGAAATGCACAGTGTAGTATATTGTATATGAGTTAGTTGCACTGAAAAACTTAGAATTTATTGAAAAACCCGCATTAGACGAAATGCACAGTGTAGTACATTGTATATGAGTGAGTTGCACTGAAAAACTTAGAATTTACTGAAAACCCGCATTAGACGAAATGCACAGTGTAGTACATTGTATATGAGTGAGTTGCACTGAAAATCTTAGAATTTACTGAAAAACCCGCATTAGACGAAATGCACAGTGTAGTACATTGTATATGACTGAGTTGCACTGAAAATCTTAGAATTTACTGAAAAACCCGCATTAGACGAAATGCACAGTGTAGTACATTGTATATGAGTGAGTTGCACTGAAAAACTTAGAATTTACTGAAAAACCCGCATTAGACGAAATGCACAGTGTAGTACATTGTATATGAGTGAGTTGCAGGGGAAAACTTAGAATTTACTGAAAAACCCGCATTAGACGAAATGCACAGTGTAGTACATTGTATATGAGTGAGTTGCACTGAAAAACTTAGAATTTACTGAAAAACCCGCATTAGACGAAATCCACAGTGTAGTACATTGTATATGAGTGAGTTGCATTGAAAAACTTAGAATTTACTGAAAAACCCGCATTAGACGAAATGTACAGTGTAGTACATAGTATATGAGTGAGTTGCACTGAAAAACTTAGAATTTACTGAAAAACCCGCATTAGACGAAATGCACAGTGTAGTATATTGTATATGAGTGAGTTGCACTGAAAAACTTAGAATTTACTGAAAAACCCGCTTTAGACGAAATGTACAGTGTAGTAAATAGTATATGAGTGAGTTGCACTGAAAAACTTAGAATTTACTGAAAAACCCGCATTACGAAATGCACAGTGTAGTACATAGTATATGAGTGAGTTGCACTGAAAAACTTAGAATTTACTGAAAAACCCGCATTAGACGAAATGCACAGTGTAGTACATTGTATATGAGTGAGTTGCACTGAAAAACTTAGAATTTACTGAAAAACCCGCTTTAGACGAAATGTACAGTGTAGTACATAGTATATGAATGAGTTGCACTGAAAAATTTAGAATTTACTGAAAAACCCGCATTAGACGAAATGCACAGTGTAGTACATTGTATATGAGTGAGTTGCACTGAAAAACTTAGAATTTACTGAAAAACCCGCATTAGACGAAATGCACAGTGTAGTACATTGTATATGAGTGAGTTGCACTGAAAAACTTAGAATTTACTGAAAAACCCGCATTAGACGAAATACACAGTGTAGTACATTGTATATGAATGAGTTGCACTGAAAAACTTAGAATTTACTGAAAAACCCGCATTAGACGAAATGCAGAGTGTAGTACATTGTATATGAGTGAGTTGCACTGAAAAATTTAGAATTTACTGAAAAACCCACATTAGACGAAATGTACAGTGTAGTACATAGTATATGAGTGAGTTGCACTGAAAAACTTCGAATTTACTGAAAAACCTGCATTAGACGAAATGCACAGTGTAGTACATAGTATATGAGTGAGTTGCACTGAAAAACTTAGAATTTACTGAAAAACCCGCATTAGACGAAATGCACAGTGTAGTACATTGTATATGAGTGAGTTGCACTGAAAAACTTAGAATTTACTGAAAAACCCGCATTAGACGAAATGAACAGTGTAGTACATTGTATATGAGTGAGTTGCACTGAAAAACGTAGAATTTACTGAAAAACCCGCTTTAGACGAAATGCACAGTGTAGTACATTGTATATGAGTGAGTTGCACTGAAAAACTTAGAATTTACTGAAAAACCCGCATTAGACGAATTGCACAGTGTAGTACATTGTATATGAGTGAGTTGCACTGAAAAACTTAGAATTTACTGAAAAACCCGCATCAGACGAAATGCACAGTGTAGTACATTGTATATGAGTGAGTTGCACTGAAAAAATTAGAATTTACTGAAAAACCCGCATTAGACGAAATGCACAGTGTAGTACATTGTATATGAGTGAGTTGCACTGAAAAAATTAGAATTTACTGAAAAACCCGCATTAGACGAAATGCACAGTGTAGTACATGTATATGAGTGAGTTGCACTGAAAAACTTAGAATTTACTGAAAAACCCGCATTAGACGAAATGCACAGTGTAGTACATTGTATATGAGTGAGTTGCACTGAAAAACTTAGAATTTACTGAAAAACCCGAATTAGACGAAATGCACAGTGTAGTACATTGTATATGAGTGAGTTGCACTGAAAAAAGTAGAATTTACTGAAAAACCCGCTTTAGACGAAATGCACAGTGTAGTACATTGTATATGAGTGAGTTGCACTGAAAAACTTAGAATTTACTGAAAAACCAGCATTAGACGAAATGAACAGTGTAGTACATTGTATATGATTGAGTTGCACTGAAAAACGTAGAATTTACTGAAAAACCCGCTTTAGACGAAATGCACAGTGTAGTACATTGTATATGAGTGAGTTGTATTGAAAAACTTAGAATTTACTGAAAAACCCGCATTAGACGAAATGCACAGTGTAGTACCTTGTATATGAGTGAGTTGCACTGAAAAACTTAGAATTTACTGAAAAACCCGCATTAGACGAAATGCACAGTGTAGTACTTTGTATATGAGTGAGTTGCACTGAAAAATTTAGAATTTACTGAAAAACCCGCATTAGACGAAATGCACAGTGTAGTACATTGTATATGAGTGAGTTGCACTGAAAAACTTAGAATTTACTGAAAAACCCGCATTAGACAAAATCCACAGTGTAGTACATTGTATATGAGTGAGTTGCACTGAAAAACTTAGAATTTACTGAAAAACCCGCATTAGACGAAATCCACAGTGTAGTACATTGTATATGAGTGAGTTGCACTGAAAAACTTAGAATTTACTGAAAAACCCGCATTAGACGAAATGCACAGTGTAGTACATTGTATATGAGTGAGTTGCACTGAAAAACTTAGAATTTACTGAAAAACCCGCATTAGAAGAAATCCACAGTGTAGTACATTGTATATGAGTGAGTTGCACTGAAAAACTTAGAATTTACTGAAAAACCCGCATTAGACGAAATGCACAGTGTAGTATATTGTATATGAGTGAGTTGCACTGAAAAACTTAGAATTTACTGAAAAACCCGCATTAGACGAAATGCACAGTGTAGTATATTGTATATGAGTTAGTTGCACTGAAAAACTTAGAATTTATTGAAAAACCCGCATTAGACGAAATGCACAGTGTAGTACATTGTATATGAGTGAGTTGCACTGAAAAACTTAGAATTTACTGAAAACCCGCATTAGACGAAATGCACAGTGTAGTACATTGTATATGAGTGAGTTGCACTGAAAATCTTAGAATTTACTGAAAAACCCGCATTAGACGAAATGCACAGTGTAGTACATTGTATATGACTGAGTTGCACTGAAAATCTTAGAATTTACTGAAAAACCCGCATTAGACGAAATGCACAGTGTAGTACATTGTATATGAGTGAGTTGCACTGAAAAACTTAGAATTTACTGAAAAACCCGCATTAGACGAAATGCACAGTGTAGTACATTGTATATGAGTGAGTTGCACTGAAAAACTTAGAATTTACTGAAAAACCCGCATTAGACGAAATGCACAGTGTAGTACATTGTATATGAGTGAGTTGCAGGGGAAAACTTAGAATTTACTGAAAAACCCGCATTAGACGAAATGCAGAGTGTAGTACATTGTATATGAGTGAGTTGCACTGAAAAACTTAGAATTTACTGAAAAACCCGCATTAGACGAAATCCACAGTGTAGTACATTGTATATGAGTGAGTTGCATTGAAAAACTTAGAATTTACTGAAAAACCCGCATTAGACGAAATGTACAGTGTAGTACATAGTATATGAGTGAGTTGCACTGAAAAACTTAGAATTTACTGAAAAACCCGCATTAGACGAAATGCACAGTGTAGTATATTGTATATGAGTGAGTTGCACTGAAAAACTTAGAATTTACTGAAAAACCCGCTTTACACGAAATGTACAGTGTAGTAAATAGTATATGAGTGAGTTGCACTGAAAAACTTAGAATTTACTGAAAAACCCGCATTAGACGAAATGCACAGTGTAGTACATAGTATATGAGTGAGTTGCACTGAAAAACTTAGAATTTACTGAAAAACCCGCATTAGACGAAATGCACAGTGTAGTACATTGTATATGAGTGAGTTGCACTGAAAAACTTAGAATTTACTGAAAAACCCGCTTTAGACGAAATGTACAGTGTAGTACATAGTATATGAGTGAGTTGCACTGAAAAACTTAGAATTTACTGAAAAACCCGCATTAGACGAAATGCACAGTGTAGTACATAGTATATGAGTGAGTTGCACTGAAAAACTTAGAATTTACTGAAAAACCCGCATTAGACGAAATGCACAGTGTAGTACATTGTATATGAGTGAGTT